>NC_056731.1:199549946-199609946 GCF_019279795.1 Protopterus annectens
AAAGAATGCACAGGACTTTTAGTGATAGTTTATGTTTAAAAAGAATGCACAGGACTTTTAGTGATAGTTTGTTTAAAAAGAATGCACAGGACTTTTAGTGATAGTTTATGTTTAAAAAGAATGCACAGGACTTTTAGTGATAGTTTGTTTAAAAAGAATGCACAGGACTTTTAGTGATAGTTTATGTTTAAAAAGAATGCACAGGACTTTTAGTGATAGTTTATGTTTAAAAAGAATGCACAGGACTTTTAGTGATAGTTTATGTTTAAAAAGAATGCACAGGACTTTTAGTGATAGTTTGTTTAAAAAGAATGCACAGGACTTTTAGTGATAGTTTATGTTTAAAAAGAATGCACAGGACTTGTAGTGATAGTTTATGTTTAAAAAGAATGCCATTATTTGTGTATTTATCATTTTGCTGTGTTGTCTTTGTGAACTCACTACTTCTGGTAATTTCTCTGGCAGTTTATACAACTGATATGGTTACAGATTCCATTTCTTTGAGATGGAACTTTTCTCATCTAGTTTCCTCTCTTAACTGGCCCTGTCCCAAAAAACTATTTAGTTAACAAAATATAATTACATTAAATCTATTCACGCAGTTCAAATAATAAGCATATAGTGAATGATAATCAGGTTTTTCGCTCATTTCCACCAGAATTTGTGTATTCATGTAAGAATATAAACTGCATATTTTTTATTTTATTCTAGCTTTCATCTGTAGAAATCATTTCACTTGCCAGATTGTGACAAATGCTCACAGTGATGACCTGTGGTTATCCATAGTTTTAATCTAGAACATTTATATAAAGCTTGAAAAGTAAAAACAAAAATAAAGTTTAGATTCACTACTTCTTCTTCTTTCAGCTTTTCCCAGTTAAGTGTCGCCGAAGCGGATCACCTGTCTACTCATGATTGGCAATGGAGTTTTACGGTGTTGAGTTGCCACACGGTGCCCAACCTTCCACAGAAGTCACACACACTCACGCATGCACTCAAGCCTAGGGCCAACTAAACTTTTAGTTTTATAATGTTGTGCTGGTCAAGAATGTTTTAAACCATAAGAAAGAAAAAAAGTAAATAAACCATAAAGTACAGCTTTGCACAATTCATTACTTTTGATTTAGCAGATCGACTGCTAAATGACTTTGCTGCAACAGGAAAACAGTTCAGTCCACAACAATACAGCAGCACTGGACGTAAAATGTACAGGTTGCTTCAGTTCTCAACAATCAGGATGTGAATGTTCTTTACTCTTAAGAAAATGTTTGTGTCTTTTAGTCAAGTGCCATTTCAGTTTAATTATGTTTACTGAAACAACATCTGAAGCTGTTCCAATTATTATAATGTAAAACACATTTATACTACCACAGAAAGTAACATAGGAAGAGCCCACTACTGTCATGTACAGGAAATCTGGAGAGCTTCAAAAAGGGCACATACAGATATTGTAATGTTATAATGTGATTCTTGGAATAGCAAAACATGTGCAGTAGACATTTCCTCAGGATCTCACCAGTACACATACCGTCAGAGATAGGTTCTTAGAACATACATATTATTTTCTGTGGGTGGAACCAGTCTCTGTTGATTGTTATCCCATAAGCCATTAGAAAGTTGGGTTCAAGATGTAATACAGTCTGTAAGCATGTCTCTCACAGCCAGTGCACAGTTTTGCTATTAAAAGTCATACCGATGTTAGGTTATCTAAGGGCTCCTTGCAGCTACAGCACTGCAAAAGTTTCAATATATTCAAATGGTTGCACAAAGCAAATCTGTCTCCTTTCATCATAGTAGTAAAGATTATATCTGACAAAGAACGTGTTTTAAATAACCTACAACTTTCAGAATTCTGTCATGTCATTCACATGATATTATTCAGCCATATGTGCTTTCTTTACCTGTACCCAGTTTAACAATCAATTCTTAATAAAGTAAAACAATGTATTTTTGTGATGGAGTATTCACAGCACTTCCATTAGTAAACACATTCCTAAAAAAATATATGTATTATTTAAGCAATAGTCTAATGTTTATATAAATCAAATTATCAAACTCAAATTGTTATATATAACAATGAAGAGAGTGTTATGTCTACTATTGCAAGGGACAACAGAATAGATAATTGAATGGATCAAAGTTTACCAGTTTAGTAGTGTGCATTTCAAACATATGTTCTATAGCAGTACTGATTTTTTTAACAAACTATAATGCCTACAAATGCAAAAGTACATGCATTTTCTTCCTGGAATTCATGCCAACACATCTTTAAAATGTCAAATACAACCACTGCAATTCTGCCAAATGGCAAGCTCGTTTAGGCAATATTGTAACCACCATAAAAATGTAATATTTTCTCCCATGTTGAAAAACACAATGTTATATTACATTTATGGAGTGTTTTCTGATTTTGTTAACAGTGTACAACTTATCTAGCCAGTTCCAAACCTAGTTTGTGCAATGAAAGTGATAATATGCAACAATGTCTCTACAGTGTGAATGGCTTACACATTCCTTCTACAGAAAGCACAAGCTCCCTGTGACATCACTCTCTAAAGTCCAGACTGACGATTATTTTTGTAACAGAGTAAAGACTATTACTACACTGATAAATACATCTTAGAATGATTATAAAAAATTATATTGTAACACTAACAATGTTTGAGAAAATAGTATCCCGTGGTGATTCTTTTCCCTATGAGATTTTGAGGATATTATCAAACCTGAGTCATACGACTGGAAACCTTCCTGGGCACAGTATTCCAACTTTCACAGTGTTACTGAATGACAGTTAGCAATTTTGTTCATATGTGTTTAGGGAGGAATTTCAGGAAACATTTAGAATATGCCGGTTTACATTCACATAAATTTGTAAATTATATAAAATTAAGTAATTTGTTTATGTTACATACTGTGATGTTTCTATGTAAGATTTGAGTAGGACTGACTATAAGAAAGAAACAGCAATACATTACAATCTTCCTTCACTGAGGTGTGCATTCCCTATCTGCTCTGTCACCCATACTTTCATTTCAGACTGGCCAGTGCCTTAGGGGTTAATGGGTGCAACTGTGTTCTGTTGTTTCAGTTTCCTTTTCTATTACAGGCTTCAGGAACTGAATCCTTTCATTATCTACACTGTGCAGACAGACCGCTTGTGATTTGTTATATAAAGACCACTATCTCGATTGTATTTTTAGTTTATAACCGAGAAACATAATGTTGTGTTTACTAAACTATAACTGCAACACTCCAACTGTGTTACTGAATGCAGGTATGGTCTTATTATCAATGCTAATCTGTGGTGTACTGTGCATCTACCAATCTCTTTCCCGGTGGAAAATCTTGGGTTCTTTCACCACTTTTATCATTCTTTCACATGCTGTGGCATATATTATCCTTCTGGTACTGTTAAGCATAAATACACACAAATGCGCATGCTGTCTCGCGCACACAGGCACACAGACGCATGCACACATGCACGCACATGCACACACATACATGCACATATACACACATGCACATACACATGCACACTATATATATATATTTGTGTGCGTGCGTGTATAATGTATATATAAATAAAATTTATGCACACATATATATACATATATATATATATTTATATATATACAGATGTGCGTGTCTGTATAAATTTACACACATGTATATATATACACACATATATATATATATATATATATATATATATATATATATAAATCAATCATCATCCTCCGCCTTTTCCTCCACTTTATACATGTGGATATGGCTTGTCAAATGTTGCCACCTCTCTCAATTTCAGTGCCTCTCTCCTGCCTTCTAATGCAATCATGCCCGACTGTCACAGGGCTCTCGTAATCCAGCCGTCTCTTTACTGGATGTCCTCATTCTGTTTTGCCTTCTTACTGTCTCTCCCAAGTCTTTTTCACTAAATCTTCTACTACTATCCTGCACATGCCCAAACCACCATAATCTGTTCTCTATGAAATTTTCAGGAACTGGAGTTACTTTTGGCATCTGCTCAGATGTCATCACTTTATCCACCCAACACCGTATACATCCTACTACTAATGTTGGCCATCTCCATCACGTCTAGCTTACACAGCTGCTCTGCCTTCACTGCCCAGGTTTCAGTGCCAGACAGACATATTGGTTGAAACACTTTTGTACATCTCATTTTCTGCTTCTGTGGCATTCTTCTGTCACATAAATACCCCAACAACCCATGCCAATTGGCTGCACCCCCCCTAGATTCTAGCTTTGTCTTCCTCAGTCATTCCCTTCTCTTCAACCATCCCTCTCACATAGTTAAAGCTGTTATCCTGTTCCGCTATTTCTCTTCTATCTCAGTTTTCAACTTCTTCTTTTTCCATTTGTTGCTGTAAAACTGTCATATCTGTGCTTAATTTCATCCTATGTGCTTTCAGTTTTACATTATCTTCCCCAATAATTTGCTGAAGTTCCTGTTCAGTCTACCTGTAATTGTCTGTATACAGCAGCTTTGCTGATATATCCCCTCTCACCTGTTTCCTAACGCAGTCTTTGACATTAAACTGACTTTCTTACTATTGTCCATTTCTAACAAATGCATACATAGTCAGTACATATGAGCTACATTACTCAGAGTATCTCTGCTCTTGCATAAAAATTATATTGTGGCATTACTAGATGACAAAGCAAATATCTAGATGTGTGTGTGTGTGTGTGTGTGTGTGTGTGTGTGTGTGTGTGTGTGTGTGTGTGTGTGTGTGTGTGATTGTGTGTGTGTGTCTGTGTGTGTGTGTGTGTGTGTGTGTGTGTGTGTGTGTGTGTGTGTGTGTGTGTGTGTGTGTCTGTGTGTCTGTGAGTGTGTGTGTGTGTGTCTGTGTGTGTGCGTCTCTCTGTTCCTTCCTTAATGTCCTATTGAAGCTTGGCAATGGTGAATTTCTTTGAATGTTACTGTAATTGTTTATTTTCATATGCAACATCTGCATGGCAAATATAAGGTCAGAATAAGTTTTCAAGCATGGCCACATTAGCATAACAAGTGAACTAATAACTGAGTATTGCATACACAACTGTTTAAATGGATAATGCAGGGCAAAGTATTAATTTCCACAGATATGACATTTAGTAAGCTTACAGACTCATTCACATAACCAAAATAATACATTACAATGAGATGGAACATCACATATGCCCTCCTTGTTTAGGATTATTATTTAATTGGCTTAGCACCATATCTATTAAAGATAAAGTCACCAGCACAAGATGATGAGTTCCATACCGACTCAATGTTCCTCTCATCAACTTTTCTCTTGTTTATATGAAACCACTGGTTGTAATGGGTTTAGAATGTGTTTTTTCAAACTTCATTTAACTCCAGGTTAGAGAAAACATGTTGTTTGGCGGAGGGTGGTTGATGAACCTTAACACAATAAAACTTCCTCCTGTCAGCATTTAACCCAAAGGAGAATAGATGACCACCTTTCCTGCAATGGTCTCTGATACCAGTTTTTGGGCTGCCTCCCTGGATTCCACTCACAGATACCTCCTTAGTACTCACAGGAATACCAGGCTTCCACAGTTTTAGCTTGGTCAAGAGTACCAGGAGTCTACAGGATCCCAGATTCAAACTAGGACTACAGAACTTCCATCACACCTGACTGTACTGTAACGGAAATTTGGTAGGGCCTCAGTTCTATATCAATTTTGGACTTCAACCCTTTGTCTTGGTTCAACATGAAGTCCATAAGCTATTTCCTCAGATTAGCTAGGACAATGTCCGGTTGAGCCAGAAATTAATGTCTTTGAGCTCTTTGCCTCACTGGAGGAACCAACTTTAAATTAAACCACTTCATTCACAGGCGGCCATGCCACACTTTAACAGGGCTTTGATGAAGATTTCCCTCAAGACGATGAGTGTTTCCTGCTCTGAGTGATAAACACCATTAGGGGAGTGTGTCCCCTCTGGAGGCCAACACTTGATCTATCTATGAGTATAAAGGAACCCTGCTCTTACTTAATGATGAACAGATCTGACCACAGGTGAGGATGTACACCATTAGATGTCCATCCTCCAGCACACCAATGCTCAAGTAAGTCTATTTATTTTTTGTTATAAACTACTGATGTGTACAACCGCTCTTTTAATACTTTTGGTATTATTATTATTATTATTTTTACTTTTTGGTTGTTTTTAGGATTTTTAGGTATTTTTCCAGTTAGACATATAGTTGGACTGTGTCCTTTGATGTGGTGATGTTAGCATTCATAAGAGACAATGGTGGTCTTAGACCAGCTTGGACAAATTTCACTGGCCACTGTTGAATTTGTATCCCTTAGATAAAGGTCTATCAACTCATTGGCTGTTTAAAGCCAAATTTCTCCAGACTTTATAGGGAGAAGGCTTCTACTTGATTAATTCCTGCAACTTGAGAATAGCTTATTAAAACTTGAGTTTGAGACAGGCAATCAGGACCATTTTTTCTTTCTTTACCTCTCTGTCACTCTAAAAGTTATTCTCCCATAGTACATTTCATTTCTGACAACACTGGAGCACTCCTTGTAATATTTTTTGTGAATGAATAGCAATTAAGAAGGTTAAGAAAATGATGCTGAAATAATGTAAGATTTTAATTTGTTTTCTGTGTGTTCTTTTAAAATTTTGAAGTATATATTTTTTTAACCTTTGGAATGTCAGTTATGATAGAACTCTCTCAACTGTAATGGTTACATCAGCAAAAGATACTGGTATCTGTTACATTTTGATTTCTTAAACTAATAAATTAGGTATGAAGATGTCATTTCACAAAGGATAGAATTGCTGGGTCTATATTAGATACTCGAATGTTTGAAAGTTCGACTACCATATGGTTGATACCATATGATCGAACTTGCAAAATTTGCAAAAAATCTGCACCCCCCCACTTTTTATATATACCAACTCCAAGATCGCACTACAGTGCAGAAAAGGGAAATCTTCCCATTCTGTGATGTACGGAGATCTCCATTACAACATTCAAACATCCAAAAATCCTATCATATGGTGTAGACCATATGAGATTCAGAATTTTTAATGTTCGAACATTTAGTATAGACCCGAATTGCTTATCCATGAAGTCTATTCTAACAGGTGTCCAAATTAAACGAAAAAAAAAAAAAAAGTTTCACCTTACTCGTGTATTAACCCCGTTCCTGCCCCTGATCCTATACATTATCTTCCAAAACAAATTTCCCTAACAGATCTACTACACAAGACACTCATACACATTCAAACAATAGCAGACATGAACACTAAATTTGTCCCCTTACCTAGCCATTTCCCTAACCATATCCCACAAACACTTACGCACATGTACACTGTCACATACACACAGCATAAAACATGCACAGTACAAAACTTATTCCCTTACATATTCCTAACACTAGAACTAACTTGTCAGCATTTGCATATCCACTCTCACCCCCACTTAATGCTACCGCAAATACATTTTTTCAGAAAAAGTAACATTCAACTTGCTCTTTCAACAAGTCTTAACTTCTGCCCACCAATGAATGTGACTATATGTGACAGCAAAAACAGCTATTGATAATGTGTCCACTTAAGCAAAACAAGATGCACCATATATTTCTTTATGTATTTGTCATTTTTTCTAGGCAGGTCCAAGACGACAAAACCTATTTCCAGCAGAGGCCCATGGATTAATGCTGTAATGGATACATTTAAAATATTGATGACAAAGCAATGTTATTTCATATAGATACATTACATATATAGCTCTTAAGACATCCATATTCTACATAATAAATTCTAAATATAAAGCATTTGGTATACAAGCAGTTCACATGAAATATAAATGACAAAATTAGATACAACTTACAAGGTTACAAGGCATGTATAAGGATGGTTATAGTATAGATGTCAGGAATGAAAACATTGAGGTAAGGAGCGTGATACACTGGTAGACAGATAACAGAAGAGACAGAGAAGCATTGTGTAGCTGATGAGTCAAGGATAGTTAATGGAAGAATGCTATGGTGCATGTGTGTGTGTGTGTGTGTGCGTGTGTGCGTGGGTGTGTGTATGTGTGCATGAGTGAGTGTATGTGTGTGTGTGTGTGTGTGTGTGTGTGTGTGTGTGTGTGTTTGTGTGTGTGTGTGTGTGTGTGTGTGTGTGTGTGTGTGTGTGTGTGTGTACGTGTGTGTGTGCGTATGTGTGTGTGTGTGTGTGTGTGTGTGTGTGTGTGTGTGTGTGTGTGTGCTCATTTTTTTCCTGTAAATGTCTGCTGATATTTAAAGTGAACTTAAGTCTCACTGACAGTCACTTTAAGAAAGATTTAGTCTCGACTGTATTATTATTATTATTATTGTTATTATTATTATTATTATTATTATTATTATTATTATTATTATTATTATTATAGAGAGGCAAATCACTGGAACATTTTTCTATTTACTTCTTATTCAGCAGCATCATACACGTTTTTGCCGTTTTGACTGAACACATTGGCTGAATGTTTTTGTTTTATAAAGGATGAACATCTCCCTTCCTGCACATGGTTAACCTTAACCTTCTATGACATCAGTATCTGGACTTCACTCTCTTTTTTTAACTTGCAATAGAATTTGCCTGTGCTTCACTCACAAAGTTATTTCTTGTTTGACAAAAGTCGGTCAGTCATTGTCTGTGCCATCCAGATGAATTCATACTGCTACAGATCACAGAAGAAATCAACCTTCAGAAGAACTTTGCTGCAGAGTCATTAATAAACAGAGTAAATAACAACAGCCTCTAGGGCAGTTTATGTGGAGCCCATCAGTTATGACACCGGATGAATTATGGAATGCGCTACCTAACCTGGTATGGCAAGGCACGGTAACATTTTTAAGCAGCGAAATGTACAAGCAGGTTCTACTAGATTAACTATCCATATGGTGTGACAGGAAGCTTAATGTCACTTTATGCAATCAGGACAGAAAACAGTAATATATCTTATCCTGTGTGCTTTGTACTATTACACAGGATCACTAGAACAAAGTACCAAACAACACCTCCACGGCTAATGGAAACAGCACTACAAAATGCAAACTGGATAATCAGTTTGGTTCTAAGCAGTGGCAATAAATTTCAGTGACATAAAACAGATCTTTGCAAGGCATCTCTCATGGCATACAAGGATTCTGTATCTTGATTTTTAAGAAATAAAACCGGGAACAGCTCTTTTATTTTTTTTTACCTGAACTTTCTTCTTTTCTCTTTTAAATCTCTGCTGTATAAATTATAATGCATGCCACAATGAAAAATTGTGTTTTGGAAATGGCACCTGCACTCATTTTATGTCTACAACACAAATGACTGTTTCTGAAAGTGCACACATATAATACATTAAATATGTTTATTTTCATCCTGAACACAGAAAAAAAACAAGAAAAAATCAACAGTGAAGTAAATAGTTAATATGTACAAAAATGGATAAGTGTTCCATACAGGATGTTGAAAATTCCAGTGATTTGATAGAAAATGATAAAAACTGAATTGTTATGAATTCAAGATGTCATAACTTATAATGGTGCTTACATGTATCGGTCCTTTCTAAAGAAGTTCAAAGGAATATCTACCCCAACAGATAATGTTTAGCATTATAAAATGTCAAGTAATAGATATTCATGTAAATCACAATGTCAGAAAAGTGGCAGGAAAGTACCTGCCTTGTCAGTTACTATTTGTGACAGAACTGTTGATGTTATGGTGAGGGATTGTATTAGGAAAACTAGAATCATGTCAGGGAGCTGTTGAGGTTTACCATAAAATGTCTACAATGCACAGAGACTAACAGGAGCTAAAATGATTTCAACACTTTTCATTTTATGGAGTTGGTCAGCGACGTATTTCTGAGAAGTACTGTGGCATTTTTGATGTAGTTCAGTGAAGTACAGGAAGAATCAAAACATATGAGAGAGTAAAACAATAAAATGGTAGCAATAATAATACTAATTCCCCAATGTTAACCAGGTAGGCCCTCTGGGCATACCACCCCTTTTCAGGTGACACAGGAACACTATCTGGTTAAGTGACTTGCTCACAATCACCCAGTATTCAAATAAGGACTAAGGGAATCAAACCTTGTACCACAGCAACTACAGCTCATAGCCTTAACCCTCTGCACCAATTGCCAGACTGCGTTGGCGGCCTAGAAAATGTACAAGAAATATTGCAATCCTATGCTTAAATTAATTTTCTATAAATGTCTGAGAAGAGACATGCTAACTGGGGCCTTCAGTACTGGATTAAAAACAAGGATGAGACATTAAACAAAAGCCCCATCTGCTTAGGTTGATGGTAGCTCAGGTGGATGTAAAAGATCCCACAACACCTATTGAAAAGAGTAGAGGAATTTCCTCAATGCAATGGCCAAGTTTGCCCAGTAGTATAAATACCACCTTGGGTCTCCCCCCTGAAAAGAGTCTACTAGCCTAGTGGAAGAAACCTGATGAATAAAATAAAATAAATGAAAGTTATATAAAATACACAAAAGGTCAGGCATGGCGGTGAAGGATACTGTCTGTGCAAACACATTCACAAAATGGATTTCTTTCCTTCTAAAAGTGTGTTGAATAACTGTACATCTCATACTGCTGAGAAAAGCTGTAAACATACCAGTATAATTGCACATCTCATGCCTATAATTTGCCTACTAACTGGGTGTAACTTTGTTTACCTGTTATTGACTGGGTAAGTGGCTTATTTTCAGGGGAGATCCAATGTGGTATTACTACTACAAGAGGACATTTGGTTAGGATATCAGAGAACTTCCACTACTCTTTTTAATAGGTGTCATGGGATGTTTTTACATTCCTCTGAATCACCACCATCTCAAGCAGATGGGACTTCAGTTTAACATTTACTCCCAACAATGGCACACTGAGGAAAGAAGCCCCCTCCCCCCATGCTGCACTGCAGTGTCTGCAATCCACTCACGTGGAATAAGAATAGAATCCACAGCTTTCTGGTTTTCCTGCACAAAGGTAAGTCTGCTACCAGTTGCACCATTGACATAAATGCTTTTATTCATTTTGGCATTTATGTCTTAAATGTTTATCTCATGCACAGGTCCCCTCTAATTATCTATGGTATGATCCCAGTCAATCTCATTAGGAGTAATATATTTTCTATCATTATTCAGATAAGTCCGCCCATATCTTTCCATTTATTTTCCATTAATATTTTGGATTTTATGTTTCAGTTTTGTAAACATCTTATTCAAAAGGGAGAGTTAGAGTTCTGCAGCAGATAAACATATGTCAGAACATGCTTGTCATTCTAAAATCTTAACATTGGCAGTTTTTTTGGAAAACATTTTTCTACAGAGTAAATAGAGAAATTCCTGCAAACAGATGGATTACTGGCAACCTACAACCTTAGGAATCTTAAGCACTCGGGTCCTCTCTTCCACAACCCATCCGACCAGGCTTTTCTGTGCAGACCATGCTTTCTCAGCCCTTGGTCCCAGACTATGGGAATCTCTCCTTCCTTTTCTTATACATCATTTCTCTTACATAATTTTCAATTAGAAATAAAAGCAAATTCCAAGAGTCTAGGAAAATGCAACTGCTGTCTGTCAATAACTAAAAGTCTTCTTGTCCTTCTTCCCTCTATATACATTCCTCTGACTCTACTTTTCATTTCATTTCTTTTAGCGCGCCAGCTCTGATCTACTTTTCATTGCGTTTCTTTTAGTGTGCCAGCTCTGATCTACTTTTCATTGCATTTCTTTTAGCACGCCAGCTCTGATCTACTTTTCATTGCGTTTCTTTTACCGTGCCAGCTCTGATTTTCACTCTGCATATAATGCCTGCATATACTGCGTTTTGTCGATCACTCTGTGTAGAACATCAAGTATGGTGTTTACCCTGGACTGGGACTGAGGCCCAGTGGTATCAGTGCTCTAACTAGTTCAATTCAAAATAAATAACCTGTTATGGTCAGTCAGTGTCTGCACTCCTTTTTTTAATAAGAAACATTGTATCGCATGTTCTTGCTTATATCCGATTATTCAGTAATTTAATGCAGTCCTCAGTGTGAACTGGGTCTTCACCTTTTACTAATCTTTTGGTTTGTTTAAGTCTAACTCCTGACTGATAAACAATTAAAGGTGCCCCAATGTGTCAGTAAATTATAGTCTTCGATTAGATGATCTGATACTTTTACTTTTAATGATGGGATAAAAATCACAAAAACTTAGCAATCTTTAATTTTCCACACCTGTAGAAGGTTTGTGGAGTTTAATTATAAAGTAAAGTTTACTAAATTGTAATACAGAAGAACATTCGGTGACATTTCAGTAGCTCTAGTTTGAAAGGTGAACTTGTCAAAGAGGTGGGCTCTGTTGGTATGGCTCTATTCATGTACTTTTGATAAATGTGTATATTATTGGTGAACTTTGTTAGTGGAATTGTACCTTTTTTGAAAGTAGGCATTGAAAGAAGGTTGTACAGCCCATTAATATAGCAGATTAACAACTTTCATTTATTTACACTTTGTGAGTTCACTAACTATATGCATCTATAAGTGCACAATAAAAAAGCAATAAATGTCCTGCTCCTTAGCAATGCATTACAGTTTATCTTTAATAGCAGTAACTAATTTGATGAGATCACCCCTCAAGTGCAAACCAATTTGAGAATATCATTAAATATCACCCATTTATTAAACTGTGCCCATATTTCATATATCCATTTGTTGTCATAACCAGATGGCTGTAGAAACTGTTAATGGCATTACAACTCATAGGTTGATGCAAGTGATTATTCTATTTCAATTTCTTCTTAGACATCTGGACACTTGATTTATGATTTTTCCAAGCATTCCAAATGTGGGAATTAACCATTTCACATTCCTGCACAGTGAGTGCATTACCTCAGTTTCAGTCAAGAAGATACTCACCGATGGACATGGAGATACATGCTTGACATAAGTTCTGAAATGTTTAATTACAGAGCTTAGATGAAGTCACAGTACTCTCTGTCCCCTTAGCAGTAGATGCTAACTCTATCCCAAACCCTGACTCTTTCCCCAATCCTAACCCTGCACTTTACCTTAAACACCCGTACAACTGACACTATTCAGACAAATTTGAAATAAACACCCATAAGACTGCCACTCTTCATACAAATGAGGCTAGTATGAGGGGGCTATTGTGAAAAATCAGGAAATTAAACAGTTTTCCTTTCTCAATCGTTTGTAAGTCTGATTGTTAATGAATTTGATATCATTACTTCCAAAGTTTTTAATTCCGCTATTTTACATATTTTTACATTCAACATTAATTATGTTTGATCATATATATTACAACTTTATATATATATATATATATATGTGTGTGTGTGTGTGTGTGTGTACATAGATAAAGAGAGACACTGAGTTATCATTGTATCCTCTATACAGCTGGTTATTATTGTAGGTAGAATTTAGTATGATAACAGGTAGAGTATATTCAGGTCGGGAATATGAATATGTTTTTGTTACTGCTTTCTTGGCATCTACTGTAAGGTGCTTACTAATAGAGCATGATACTTTTACCTGTGGAGCGCTCTTAGATATGCAGGTACCTGTATTCTCCAAATGTCTGTAGGGGTTCTTTGTTAGTCATCACTGTATGTATGTATATATATATATATATATATATATATATATATATATATAAAAATCTTTTTTGCAACAACCATTTACTTCCAACATGTCTAATATGGCTTCTGTGCATTCCTCATGCATGGTGCACACATTGGCTCCTTGGTGGCTAACACAATTGAAGAGTTAACATGTCTGATGGAATCTGAGTTGCAATTAAACAATGGCTTCAGCCCAGTAGTGGGGATTGCAATTAAACAATGGCTTCAGCCCAGTAGTGGGGATTACAAATATGCAGGACTGCCATTTCCTTATCTTGATATTAACTTTCCAAAAGCGAACCTTTAAGTACGTCCGTATAAAAAAGTACTTTATAATGTACCGTGATGAAGTGTCCATTTCATATAATTGCAGAAGAAAGAAAAAGAAGATACAGAAAAATTTCAACGGATAGCAAAGAAGAAAAAGATTTAACCCAAGAATGTTTTTTTCTAATGTAGCCCACATCCTTAACAAATGTGCAGTTGAGATATATACTTCCAGGACCCACCATGACTTCTCCACTGTCAAATAAAAGAGCCCATGAGCACCGGTTCTGTAGGAGCAGTCACTACTTTTTATTGAGTTAACATTGGAGAGTCTTTAGGGGGTGGCATAGAACATTGCTGTCTGTTTGGAGACACTGAGAGTGGGAAGGTTGGCTGTGAGCCAGCTAGACGGACTATTAAAACATTTACATAGCGCTTTTTAATCAGCTATTGAGGCGGCTACACTGCTATGTAAAGTTATATCATTGGTATGAAAAGTGATATTCAGGGAGGAATAAAATGTGCTAATGTCACTGATGAATACTAAGACATGAATGGGACCATATATTGTAATAAGAACTGAATGCCACCATATATTGCAGATTCAGGGACTCATGAGGAAAATGTGTCCACAACTATGGTGACACTGCCAGATTGTTCTATAATAGTCAAGAAATTAACTCGCAAATAAAGTGCTAGAACCAAACCCATTGAAGCAAACTTATTTAAAAGAAGGTGATTAACATTCTTAAATGGCTCTGTGCAGGTCACTATAAAAGGCTCCATTTAGGTGATCTTTTTCCATGGTAGCTTAAATTTTGCTTGTAACTGTATACAGCCCAGAGGGTGTTATGGCCATTGTGGAGGTCATGTTGCGAGTCATTTACTAGGCCATTTTTATCTCAAACATGCCTGAGTTTGCAGTTTTAAGTGCCTTTATCAGTGGTCAGCATGCCTTTCTTTAGTGCAATGTATTACTTAAAATATCAATGTCCCATCTTATATTTCATGCCACTTTTACTTGTGCTTTATCCTATGCAGTTTTTTAGACCAGGTCCTTAACTTCAAATGAAAAAAATTATAAATATAGATGGAAGAGAAGAAGAGATAATAGGTTTCAGAAGTAAAAATCTGCAGTTTTTTCTTTCATTTATGTACAAAAGTCCTTCTAGTAAACTAAGTGACGTAAATATATATGCAGTGAGGAAATCTGTAAAGTCCTTACCTTCCAAGACCACTAATACACTATAAAGATTTAAACTGAACAGTATTATTCAACTTACCCAGCTTCCTAGTTCAGCTACATGTGTTGGGGTTAAACTGATAATAAAAGTTAATTGCGTTTCTTTTTCCTGAAGTCCTGGATCCAAATAATTTAGTAAAGTTTCTATTGACTTATGTTCATGGAGCTGGCTAACTAAACTCTGCAGCAGTTTATACTAGCTAGGGTATTAAATCACAACTGAATCCAAAAGGTGAATGAAATCAGCCTTCATTATCAATCCTAGGCATAATGCATCTAAAAGCCATAACATACATTAAAGTGATGTGTTAGGTTCTTTTTAGACTGATAATAAGGACTGATTTTATCCATGTTTTAAGATAAAGTGTGATTTAGCATGTTCTTTCTGGAAATGGGAAGCCCCAGTATTTTTTGTGTTTGCAATCTGCAAAAGATCATGTTGGGATGGTGTTGTGACTTGAAAGTTTTGAAAGTAAAGTTGCGTAAGTTAACAGTAGATGTTCAAATGATCACTGCTGCATCTGGCCAAGGATATAATGGCCGGCCAGCCTCCAAAGTTTCAAGACACCTTTCACTTGACCTGTCAGCCAGCCTGAGCTGAGCTGACTAAAAAAGGACAAGTTTTAGAGCAAAGCCCTTCAAAACTTTCATGCCAACACCAAAAGGGAGGCTTAGCCCTGAAAAGGTAATGCTAGGAACAAGAGAAAAATGTTCACACCAAAAAACAGGGGGGGGGGGGGAGTGGCCACTACAGCAGTGATCATTTGATCATCTACTGTTATGGTAAGTTTACTTACACACCCGTACTATGTTCATCATATTGATCACTACTGCAGTAGCCTTGACTATATGAGTAGATTATTCTAGATTACTACATTTGGGAGGTGGAAGGAGGAAAAGTCCAGGAGTTCTTACAGAATGGTCATAACAAAGCATGATCTAGACATAGAGAAGGAATCAAGCTTATGTGCTTTGCAAAAGTAAGCACAGAGGACAAAGCAGCAGCTTCTAAAATACTTCTAGAATCCAACCCTTTCCAAAAAGTCATAGATGAAGCCAAGGTCCAGGTAGAATGGGCCTTGAACCTGCCATGAATAGTTTTGTTGTGGTGAGTATAACAAAAGGTAATAGCCTTAGACAACCATTTGGAAATAGCATGTTGTGACACAGATTGTCCCTTCTTCTTACCTTCATAAGAAATCATCCGGAAGGTTCTGAGACCATAGCCATGCAAACCTATAGCCGTGCAAACCTTCTCAAAACAGTACCAATGACCATAGCATTGGAAAAAAAATCAGCCGAGTCATATACACACTGTATACACTGAGTAGTGAATTGTACAGCAGAAGGTACTGCATTATTTAAATCAGATTATTTAAATCAGCTGAGTCATATACACACTGTATACACTGAGTAGTGAATTGTACAGCAGAAGGTACTGCATTATTTAAATCAGATTATTTAAATCAGCTGAGTCATATACACACTGTATACACTGAGTAGTGAATTGTACAGCAGAAGGTACTGCATTATTTAAATCAGATTATTTAAATCAGCCGAGTCATATACACACTGTATACACTGAGTAGTGAATTGTACAGCAGAAGGTACTGCATTATTTAAATCATATTATTTAAATCAGCTGAGTCATATACACACTGTATACACTGAGTAGTGAATTGTACAGCAGAAGGTACTGCATTATTTAAATCATATTATTTAAATCAGCTGAGTCATATACACACTGTATACACTGAGTAGTGAATTGTACAGCAGAAGGTACTGCATTATTTAAATCAGATTTTTCCTTGCAAGAAGAAACTTCAGGCAAAATATTCCTCATACTTTCACAGTTAGTAAGAACAAACTTTAACATGAGTTTGACGATTCAAAATTCTGAAAATCAGTGTTCAGAAGCATAAACATTTTTCCTATACTTATCAATAAATGTTCCCATTCTTATCAGAAAGAGTAGAATTGGAATTAACTAAGTACTTAGCAGCAGTAGGATGAACTAAAGCTACAGCTGAAGTTAGCTTTAGAAGGAGTGTATAAAAATTTAAAAGACTGAGAAACTTTACACACTGTCTGCCATTTTAGGGGCAGCCGGCTGACTATCAGGAAACTTGCAGGCATTAAGATGCACATCCTCCAAAGCTGAAAAAATTGGAGAAATGGGCAAAGATTCTGGAAATTCTTTCTGTAACACCTCCTAATATTTTATGAGGGAGTGAGAATTCTCATTGTTCTCTCACTGAAAACACTGGAATACTCTAGAAATAGAAACAGAGAAAGATAAATATCGACAGTGGGAATCAGAAACTGAGCTCTCCTCTGAGTCAGAGTCAGAAATCTAAGGAGGAAACTCTGGATCTGTCCCTTCATCTTCCTGCCCAAATTCAAAATCTTGAATCTCAAGGATCAGTAGCCTGAATTATACCCTGAGCTAGACCATGTAAACTACTACTGTCTATAAGGCAATTTGAGGGGCAGTAGACGCATGCTTAGTTTTCTGTTTATTTGTGAAAGGAAAAATGGGCCAACAGCATTAATGGCAGCAGCAGCTCCCCCACAGATGGGCACAATGTTTGACAAAATGGAGAAGGCTTCCCTGTTCCATCTCCTAGAAATGAGAAGAGTGTTTCTCCCCTGCCCACTTAGGGGACACCAACAGCCATAGAGGATGTAGCGAATCCCTGGTCCATAATGGCTGCAAGTGTTAGAGAGATCGAGGGAAAACCATTAGTGGTCTGAGAACTGAATCACCCACATGTGGGTGACTAAATGTGCTAGGCTGATGCAGTGATTTGCTAGCCTGCTACAGTGGCAAAGGCTGTTTGCTTAACTTCCTCTCTTTGCAACTGGAAGAAGGATCAACCATGGGACAGACAAATAGACAAAATGATGCTTCTTTCCCCAGGAAAAACAAGCAGCAAATGACAGCAAAAAAGTCTTTAAAAGTCACTTTTTAATAGAAAAAAACACATCAAAAACAATTTAAAAACACATTGCCAGCCCTAAAACTTAAAATAAACATAAATTCACCACAGAAAAATGGATTTCCTTTACTTTAAACAACTTTTAAAAATGACAGAATAAAGGTTCTGTCATTTAAAAGTACAATACAGTCTTGTGATAGTCCATTAAGACACAAACTCTTACCTTTAAAAGAATTTCCTGAAGAAGAAAGTATTAATAGCAAAAAAAAAAAAAAAAAAAAAAAAAAAAAATTATAAAATTGTTTCCCCTGAAGGAAACTTATCTACCCGGCAAAGGAACAGCACAAGCTGACTGTCCGTCCTTGATCCTGGCTTGAATGTGTCCATAAAGACTTAAAAAGAAAAAGTAAAAATGATGGACATTCAGAAGCCATATAGCTGAAACACATGATGTCCTTAGGTGTCATATGAATATATCCCATAGGCCTCTATTACAGGAGGTTTAACGTACCACACAGTGAAAAATCTACTTGGCTAGGTTTTTCTCGTAGTTCTTAGCAATTGGTTAGTCTGAGTGACGTTTTTCTCTTTGGATTGAATCATAGTAACACCCACACATAGTATGAGCAATTCCTGGAGCATATTTTAGCTTACAGTGTCACAAATGGAAGATACATCCATGTTTAAGCAACAAGAACACAAAATATGAATATAGTGAATTTACAGTTTACAAAACAGACATGCAAACACATACATGAAAATTAAATGCCAAACGTGTTTTAACGTCTGTGAGTTACTTTGATTTTGTTGTATATAGACTCTGCACAGATAAAGGCCCATGGAATTATGTATATTAAGTAGGATTCCTTTCATAAACCAGTCTTCTTTGTATTAGTTGGCAGAAATGATCAGACATTCATATATTCATACTGGTAACTGACAGGCTCAAGGAGGTTCTGCAATCAGCATTTTGCAAGACTGTCTTTGGATACATTTTCGGTTGCTCAGTACAGTGTAGTGCACCACTTCTAACATTGAAATGTGGTGTTTATTTTCTATGCTATTTCTCCACTATTCCCTGCTTACCATCAGCCTTCTCCACCTTCCTCAGGCTCTATTTACAGGCAGCCACCACAGATTTGGTGGTTACATCATGTAATTTTGCCTCTTGGTGGATGACAAATATCGTCATCACCCCAAGGGCATTCTCTGCCCTTCCCCTGCATGTGTGTGCACTGCCACACACAGGGCATTCTCTGCCCGTCCCCTGCATGTGTGTACACTCCCACACACAGGGCATTATCTGCCCTTCCCCTGCATGTGTGTACACTCCCAGAACAGGGCATTCTCTGCCCTTCCCCTGCGTGTGTGTTACACTCCCACACACAGGGCATTCTCTGCCTTTCCCTGTGTGTGTGTGTGTGTGTGTGTGTGTGTGTGTGTGTGTGTGTGTGTATACACAACCACAGAAATAGCATTCTCTGCCCTTCCCCTGCATGTGTGCACACTCCCACACACAGGGCATTCTCTGCCCTTCCCCTGCGTGTGTGTTACACTCCCACACAAAGAGCATTCTCTGCCTTTCCCCTGTTTGTGTATACACTCCCATACACAGGGCATTCACTGCCTTTCCTCTTTGTGTGTGTACACTCCCACACACATGCCTACAAGGGCTGCCATCACCAGCTTAGAATGAGAAGCCCATCCCTCCCATCCTGTGGCATATGTCATGCAAACCCTCACTTGAACAAGAGTAATTCTGATGACTGCAATGACCACTCCCCCCCCCCCCCAGGAGGGGTGAATTAGCATCAGTCACTCACTTCTACTGTCCATTTCCTGGCTCTTCCAGGACAGAGGCCACTATTCAAACTCGGGTCATCTGGGTAAAAGTCAGGCTTTTTCCCTCTGAATTACACAACCAAGATAAATATGGTACTAGTTTCGATAAAAATGCACTCAAAGTCTGAAATAAATTCAGGTCACCTGGGTCATAGTCAGGGCTTCTTACTCTCCACATCACACAGCCAGTGCAACTATGGTATTAATTTTGATATATCTGCTCTCAAAGCCTGAAGTAAACTGTCTTATTTCCTGAATGGCCTACTTTAGCTTGATATTAGAACAGCATATATGTTTTTTTTTTCAGTTTTCTATATTTTCAGGCAAATAAATAATTGAATATTTAAGCCTGTGGCAAGTAGCCATTATGAAACTGAAAGTGAAGTTCTGTAGCTGACATTGGGCAAGTTCTTTGCCCCTGGCTCTCAAACAACTTTAAGGTCAGCATCTCGTGGACAAGTACAAGAAGCAACTTCTACACCGGCACATGAAAACAAATCTATGCACATATAAATAAATCAGCCTCATTGTGCTGCCTGGCTGAAATGTTCATGTAACCCAGGTTATCCATTCTTTGAGCTAAAGGTCACAGTATTCCCTTTAGAATTTTTTAAAGAAATTAGAAAGGATATATCTGGGATATGTGCATATTGCTAAGCAAAGCAACATTCCCTGCTGTTATAGAATTAACATATCTTCAATAACATCTGATATGCAAAACATTGGACACAAGTCTTTTGTTTTTAAGTCAAGCATCAGTTTTGTTAAATGGTCTCTCATAATGCATTCCACCTTTAACTGTCTGCAAAAAACTAGTATGAAGTGACTGCAAATAGTGGAGGACTTACCAAGTGTCATTTCTAATTCTTTTAATACTGACAATTACAAACTCAGTGTAGTGGCTTGCAGAAGTAAATCCTGTGTTGCTGGCAAATTCATGCCAGAAAGTGTGTAATCAAATTGCATAAGCAGCTTTTTTATTATATTGCTGACGATCTTTGGGTACACTACCCTGTATTCTGCCATAAGAAGGTAGTGATTACAAACTGAGATATGCTTGAATTTATGTCTTACCTGGCATAAAGAAAGATCCAGCCCCACCTTGTTAAAAAAAAAAGTATGTGCTCTATTTTCTGGTATTTAGTTTAAGTACAATGTCACTGCATGTACAGGTAATGTGTACTTTGTACAGCAATGCAGCATAACAACTGATGCTATTTATGTTAGAACCTAAAAAGTTTCATTTAATCAGTTTACAAACATAGCTTAGTAAATAACTAGGTAGTCTTTAATTTTTTTTTCACTTACATTTCAGAAACGAAGGTGGCAGACAGTGTTTATAAGGGAAAGATATGCCAATCCAGGAAAACGGGGAGTGATGCAAAAATGAACAACAGAGCATAAAATATGGAGTTCTTTTGGAAGAAGAAGATATGCAAAGAAGTCTAGTTATAAAATGCTTTATATATTCATTGTAAACAAAAGCTCAGGAAATCAACAACAATCTTGCAAACTGATATCTATATCTATATATATATATGTATATATATGTATATATATGTGTATATATATATATATATATATATATATATATATATATATATATCTTTCTCTCTCTGTCTGCATATATATAAATATATACACACACACACACACACACACACACTACACATGAACACACATACGCACACACACACACACACACACACACACACACACACATGCCATACAAATGGAATGAAAATACATTTTATTTCAGCATAAACAAGTGGTGACATCATTTATGTAAGGACACCACCAAGACATATATTTGCTCTAACATGACTATAATTAGCTTGGAAATTGAGGAAAAAATCTAGAGAGAAGAGGACTAGGCTCCCGATTGGTAAAAAAAACAAAAATGATCCCTGATCTATTAAAATAAAACCTTGACAACTGGAAGGGAAATCATGTTTGCTTCCAGTCTGGTATCTTATGTCCTTCATAGACAGAAGCTGTAAGAAAAGCATTGTCCTTACCAACACCGCCCCCCCACAAATCCCTTAGTAAGTTACCTATTAACATACCCTCATCATATGATACTCGGGATCAAAATGAGTTTAGAATACATAGCTAGACTTGTAATGATCCTATTGGTCATTGACCTAGTAACAACCTATGGACTAATGGGATGGTGAGTAGCTGTCTTGATGAAATGCAAAAAAAAAAAAAAAAAAAATATATATATATATATATATATATATATATATATATATATATAGGCAGCACTCTCAGAGGATGTTAGATCACCTGCTGACAAGTAAGAACAATAATAACAGTCTTGACCCTTGACCTTCCAATTTAATGGGCTCCAACAGTCCAAAAGCCATTTGTTGCATTGGGGCATTCCTACATCTATACCTGCTCATACTGCTCCAGCCGGATATTATTGCCTGATTTCACTGTTTTTGACAGGTTTCCAGAGAAAGATACAAGTAAAAAAAAATCAGTCAATTCACTCAAAGTGCAGTTACTAACTAGAAATGAAGGCTGACAGTCTGGGGATTATATAATATCAAATTATTAAATGAAATCAATACACATTCATGTGGCTTCAACTCATCTTAGGAGCTAATATATGAAGAATTACCAAAGTAGTGCAATTTAGAATTAGACTGTACAAATTATAAAGTAGGTTTACAAAGACACTAATCCTATACACAGCTAGGTTTCTCATTCTTCATATTCCCATCGAAAATTATGCCATTCCTATTATACGCTACTATTTTCATGAACTTGCCACATTTAAAAGACTCTGCAGTGTCCAAACTTGCCAAATTTTTTATCAAATCTGAACTGGATTATTACACCTTAATGTTTTATTCCAACAGTATGGAAGTCTAGACTTAAGGGATATACTGTTAGATATTAGAATTCAGGACATGTAAACAGATATTAAAATTACCCACAGAAAGTTATATGAAGCTATAACTTAAATGTTCTTATTACACTCTGACTGCAGTATTTATACAGATTAAAAAAGTGTAATTGGTGAGCTATGAAAATAAAACATTCTTTGTAGAAAAAGATTTCAATGTATTTAAACAAATTCTTCACTTTAACAATAGAATTACATTGATACAGCAGACAAAGACACTTGTCATATGTGTGAGGGAATGCACGCATACAGAGCCACCTTCCATTTAAAAGATGCAGTGTGCACTAGTAATTCTTAAAATATATTTAAACATATTTTAAGCAGTATATAAAAATAAAAACATTAATGCAGGATGTATTATGGGGAATTTTACTGCTAGAAGACTCATCATACATTAAAGCTAGTTTAATGTTTTGGTGCTTGGCTTTGCCTCATGCCTAGTAAGGTGTGGGACCCTCTTTTTATTTCATGAGCACAACAGACAGAGTTCTCCTACAGGGCTTTATGCTTTACTAATGTATGTGTGTGCGTGTGTGTGTGTACGTGCATGTGTGTGTGCGCGTGCATGTGTCAAAGCTGAAACACTGCTGACTTGACTCATGTTCACTAAATAATATACTTGCTAATGCTAATGTTGCTTCAGTGCCCTCTGTACAGGGCAACACTGATAGTGTTACTTGTTAAAAATTGCACAACGTTTACAATACTGCTTTGGATGTCAAGGCAGCAAGAGCAATAAAGTGCATATTCAGGAAAGTAGAAGTGACTGTGCCATGAATAGTACTGAAGGAATCATGCTTTCCTATTAGCAGTATAAATATCCTGAAATAATAGCAGCATAGAAGGAGTTTTTAATCTGGATCTGATCACATTATAGCTTTACTGCCTTATATACATTGACAGATAATATAAACATTGTAATAGAAAATGTATTGTGTTTCAAAGAGAGCCAACAGTTCCATGTTTTATTATAAAATGGTACTTCTATACCTCCAGGCCTGATGGCACAGAGGTTAAGGAGCAGGATTTCAAACTGGTAGACTTGGATTCAAAACCTGGATGGGGAACAACTAGGCAGCAGCAGTATATGTGGGAAAAATACCTGGCAATCTACTTCTGTAGTACGCCACGAAAACCCTGTGGGGTCTTCCCATGCAGTCACCATGAGTCAATTTTGACATGAGGGAATTGCTTTTACCTGTATAGCAAATAGCACTGAAGTCTGATTACAACCACAGATCCAACAACAACATTTGAATAATCACCAGTAGCTTAAAACCAATAAGTTATTCGGCAGTGAAAGACCAGTTATGCCCATGTTACATTAAAACTGCAGTAAATTATTCACCAAGAAGAACAAGCACTTCATTGAAATAAATATGAAGAACAACACAGTTCTGAAACTATTAGACATAAATTACTTTAAAAAAATTGCAGCAAGATTCCTCTATGTTAGCTCCATACTTTGAAATCAAAACAGTGCAAAGAAAACAGAGATGAAGCAACAGGTTTTACTGGCATATAGGAAGTAAATTCTTACTTGCATATCATACATACAAAATGTGGAAAAACAAATAACTGAAAAATACCGGTAAATATGCATCCATTTAAAAAGGTTAGGCATGGGATAGGCTGGCAGGATTGAAAAAGTCTAATTCAAAAGCTGTACTCTTAATGGCTTCAACAGTTACCACAGTAATGACAAACAACATGGTATTATTAAAACTAACAGTGTCTGTGTGTTATTCTGTTATATGTTTGTACATTTAACAGCTACTTTAGTGCATTGTAACACATGACATTTAAATACAGGGTGTTTGACTAAAGACTATTAAGTGCAGTACATGTTTGCTGCTTTTAAGGTTACAATAAAAACATATTACAATGTGTTATGTATTTCAGAAAGGAAAAAGACAGAAGTGCTATATTACCAAAATGCATAGAAAACAAAACAGACTCATTTTATAAGAGATGTTTACCTTGAACTTTTAATATTATCTTGCTACTATATATATTCTTACCATTGTTATTATATATATGATTAATAAACATCAAGTGCTGAATTATACTTTATAACCCTGCATGAGCTCACCTTCTATTCTGAGGAAAGATACATAGAACAATATTTCAAATGAACATAAATGGATACATACTTATTTACTGATTTCTTGTTATACTTTTTCAGATTTTATATTTTTAGCACTGTGATATTCCTCATCTCAAATAACATTCACATCTATCTCCGAAAAATACATTTTTCAATAAACTGTTGACACCGTATGCTGTTGCAGGGACAGCCAAGCCTGCTGCAACCTAATCCTTTGCTATTTAGATATGGACTCATAAATCCCATCCATATTTTTATTCTAAATTTAAGTTCAACCATCACATCTAATGCCCTTGATGCAATCTCAAATTGCTGTCATTACATGGATCACTTGAAACTGAAGGTAATAGTTAAGAAAAAGCTTCAACATTAGATGGTGGATAAAGATTTAATCGATTTAATTTTATCACCCAATCCACTGCTTGCTCTTGAGCTGTCAGGGGCTGAGATAAGCAGGGTACATCTTGAAGCACAGCCTAAGCTTGCTATGGAGGAGTGCTGTCCCTGAACCCAGCCAAGATGAAAACACATTCATTTATTACTCTGGCACCGAGCAAAGACGAAGACCCAGGCAAGCTCTCTGCATTCAGCCCTTGACAGTCTTTCTATTTCATTAATTTTTCATGATACTTCATATAGCAATAATCTCAATTCCATCACTTATCTCATTTATATGTTTATCTATTTCTTTTTTACATTTTCTAAATTCTAGCACCCACATTCAGTCTGAAGACATTCAGTTCTCAGTCTTTCTAGCTTTTGGAGCATAATTTTAGTTTGATCCATTTTATATCCTTTTTCAATTCTCCTATCATAAGTCAGACTATAATCATCACATTTGCAGAGAGCAAATATGACACATGACATTTACACATTTTAGTAATTAGATGCGATTTGCTAATTGTCGTCTTTGTCTTTTTGTAGTGTACTTCATGCATCCACAGACTGGATAGACACTTCTGTTAGCTTATTTTTTAATCTAACAAGACAGCTTTAAGCAAAATACCTTATTTCAGTTTTAAATATCCCCTAAAATTCAATGCATTTTATGTTATAAATGTTCCCATAAAACTGTGCAACTTTATGTTTGGTTACCCATTGTGTTAACACTAATTATCACAGACTGTGCATACAGACCAATGCCACTATACACATTTTTAGAACACATTAACAAAACAATAACTGAAACTGTTCACATGTTTTACCTAAAGCAGTTTTTGGCAGTATGAAGGAAAAGTGCAAAACAGAATTGTAGACAGTGTACATTATTATTTATTTAGTATGTATGCTATTAAAGTAGGTGATGAGCATTGGCAATAGGGTTATCAAATATATGTCACTTGCATACTAGGGTCATCAAATATATGTCACTTGCATTCTAGGATCTTTAAATATATGTCACTTCTATACTTTTTTCTTGACAATGTAATATTCTTCAAGTTTGATACATATTACACTTACAAACCATACAGTTATAATTATTTAATACAATACAAGTTGCAGCATTCACATTTAAATTCTATGATGGTGCTATATCAGCAAGAGAAGAAAAAATAGATTTGCATATATTTACAGTGGCGAACTTTGCGTCATGCTAAAGAAATTTAACAGTGCAATCAAAATATTTTCAGCCTTCTTTCACATTCCCCAGTTTCTTCTAAAACACGCAAAGCAGTAAATCAAGACTATGCCTCTAATAACATGTTACTTACAACAACAAGCCGCGCAACAATGTGTGTTTAGTGACTGGTGACAGCAGTGTCATTCTAGTTACCACAGAGAACAATCTGCATCTTTGATGCATGTCAAGTCATCTATTATTAGTTAGAATTGGTACCAGCCAATAAGAAAAAACTGGCATACATGCATACAACAATATCTGAAAGGCTGTTGAATTTATGAATTTGCAGCATACAAGATACCCACATTTTTTTGCATACAACAAGCTTACATTTTTACAATGTACCTAAAAATGGATGCTATTTTATTGCACTGCGAAAAAAGAAACAAAAACAACTTTTGTCAAGTATGAACCGTTTTCCATTTTTCTTTATGCGTAATCCAGTAACCTTTCTATGCAAATTACTTCTTACATATAGCACTCCATAAGTATCTTACCAGACAAACTTCACTAGTTTAATCTTTAGCCAAAACACTGAAAATGGCCATCCCAATAAAGTGAGAAAAGAATGAAATCCAAACACAGTGCCACGCTTGTTCTTCGAATGTCTCACTCATTAAACTGTCAGTTAAGGAACTCCAAAATTCTTTTTTGCAAAAACAAAATGGCAAAATGCACATTACATGCTTACTGTTGATTTTCATGTGAACACTACAGCTACATTATTCTGGGTATGCATGCATGTGTGTCCACACACACACACACACACACACACACACACACATACATGTGTGTGTGTGTGTGTGTGTGTGTGTGTGTGTGTGTGTGTGTATATATATATATCATATATATATATATATATATATATATATATATATATATGTGTGTGTGTGTATAGATAACTATAGATATAGGAATATACATATATGTAGAAAGATATAAACATGCTCGCACATACAGGCACATAACCTGAGTATAACTCCAGCCACAATGTGCTGTAATATCATTTGTTTTTAGACAGCAAAAACATGCTATCACAACACTTTCAATAAAAAAATTGTTCCATATAGTAATATTTCCGGATAGGTAATAAAGCAAATGAGTCATTGAATTGAGATGATCATTTCTAGATATTTTTTTGCTATATACATTAAGTGGTATTACTCATTTGATTTTTTTTTTTTTTAATTTCTAGCCAGTTCCAATCTCACACTGTGTGAAATAATGCAAGTATGTTCATTTCTGCATTAAAATCAAATTTCAAAGGTTCAGGTACATGTATGCAAACAAATGTAGGCACTTTAATTGTAATGCAATGCATCTGATAGATTCCTCATGCTTTGTTTTCTTTATTGCCTGTTGTTTATACAAAAACACTGCTGATACCAAAATAAGAAAGCAAAGACATATTTGATTCTGTTTTTTTTTCAGTCTGCATTGTCAACAGCTCTACAATCTGTAGATGTAAAAACTGTTTACTTCTGGGCCATATTATTCTTACATTTTTACTTTGCAACAAGCACCTTATCTGACATACTTCAGGTTTGGGACCAGATGACAGAGATGAAATTTGTAAATGTAAACAGCGTTTAATAAGTGCCTTCATAAGCAATTTTATCTTGAACGTTTTTTTTTTAAGCCTTTAATAATCATGACATGAACAAATACTGTGTGCTGTGCAGTTGTGAACATTATTTCTGTTTTCCTTGAGTTCTAGCTGGTTTACCAAAATTGCTGAATTGGAGACATAGAATAACAGCACAGATAACATCAATAGGTAATTGCATCTCACCTACAATGCACAAGAACTGTCAAAGGAGCTAAATGAAAAAGGTCACCTTTGGCAAATTACACGATTTATTTTTAAACTGACAAAACTGGAAACATAGAATGCCATAACAGTTAGTTGTGGTGTTTACTTCTGGTGCTAACGTGCATGTTTAAGTCTGTGCAAACTTTTTAGCGGGTTAAACAATAACCTTTCTATATTGAAACTGGAGATCACCACTTCCATCCCTGGGGATGATCTGCACTTGTTCTTTAAGCAGTAACTGTTGCTCACTGTCTAACTGACTGTGTTCAAACGCTTGAAGAAATCGAATTATTTCTGTTCAGCAGCTTCATTTAATTCCTCTAATAACAGATACGCTTTCATTACTCTGTACTGACTTCATTATTTAATAGTACTCTATATGTATCAACTACAGTCTGTGCACTCTCTTGCCAATGCCAAGCGACTGTCTGGCAGGTATCCTGCAAGATGCTGTTATACCCCAGCCTTGCATGTGTTCTTACTTAACTGTCTGTTTATTTTGGGAGACTCCAGCCACCTCTAAATTTATGAGACATAAGTCACATCTGACAATATGCACCCTCAGCATTTTATCAACTCCACAAATCAAACACAGTACATAGACTACGCATGTACTCTTTTCTATGCAAAGACATGACCAAGAATTAAATATACAAAGGTGCGCTACGTTGCAATGAAAAAATGAATATTTAGTCGTAAACTATAAACGGAATAAAATAGATCCAGATGTCTATAGTTCGACAACAGCCACGGTATGTAGTAAATTATTTGAACACACATCGTACGACCTTCGGTTCCTTCAGGTAGGTTCACAAGAAATGTCGGACGAAAGTATGATGTGTTAGTAAGTTTGCGTCTCAGAACTGATGTGATAGCAGGATATATTTATACCCTAATGAGCTAGCAGTACCTGCTGACTGCAAACGTAAAGGGACTGATTTGTTGTGGTCCAACTTTTGCACGCCTAATAATTATAACCCCTCAACACACCTAGCTGCTGCTAGGTGACCACCCTAACTACATGCACAGCTACTACAGTAAGAAGGACAGACAGAAAAAGAGAGCCCCATGAGCGTTTCTTTGTCTGTCCCAACAATCACTGTCAACAATCACATTTCAAACACAACAAAGTAGTTAACCTTACCTTTTCTCTTTGACCTCCGTCTCCTCCTTCTCTTGAACTTGCACTTAGGCTGAGTACCGGGATTCCCTGTAGCTCTACTGGTCCCCAATACTGATGCCATCACTGACGTAGTTCGGCAAAGGCAGTCCGGGTACCAACTATGGACTTCTTCTTTCCCGACTTCTTTTAGTCTCTTTTACTAGTTTGCAATGTTTTGGATCCCGTGTGCCTGAGTGCTGCTGAACTGACATGCGCACACCGCTTGGTCACAAATGCCAACCTTTTCCTTTTAGGATGCCTGCTATTTAATTCAGGAAATGTAAGGTAATGCCGCTACACCTAAAGCATATTTCTTACAGAGTCTCTCTCTAATTTGTTAGATAACGGAAACCACTTTTCCCGAGCAGAAAGCGCCTGTCCTCCCTTCTGCGTGATACGACTCAGAGCGCGCTGCCTCCACTTTTTGCACCTCTTCTAGTTTTGGGTACCAACAACCTCTTCAAAGCCAATCAAGCAGGAAGTCGGGCTATTTGCTGCTGCCAGTTGTACCTGGATCCAATCAGAGCTGTCAGTTTGTCGTGACATCACTGCCCCGCCAGACCCCCGCCTCGCTCGCAGGCAGCCTGCGAACTGAGTTCCCATTTTGGAGTGACTGGTGTGCTCGGCACGAGAATCCTGTTACCAAGGCACAAGGACGCTGTGGGATGCAGGAACAAGGGAGCCACGTAGAGGCACCTGTGCGGGAGAAACTGGAGGCTGGACGGAGTCTCCCACCTTGAGCACGCGAACTTTCTTGAGACGTTCTAACCGTCCTACTGCTGTTTCTTGTCACCTTGAGTGAATCCCGGGAGATCCTCAGAAAAAAGCATTGTGTCATCCTTTTGTGAAGAAATGGGCGAAATCTGCTAGACAGCAAATTGAGTTTTCTTGTAGAAGTCTTGATTGATCCTCAGTATGAAGTGACGGTGCTGCTGAAACAATGCGAGGTTACTTTGTCATTTGCTTTAATGGTCTCGGAGAGTCTCGTCTCGGTACATTGTCTAACTGGATTTTTTTACTTTTTATTGCCATTTAAGGTGTTTTTTTCTAGTCTTATTTTACATATGCTTTATAGCGGCATATAGCATGCAACTTTAGCTTCCAATAATTAATATGTTGAGTCATTTGTAGATAATACAAACGCAGAGCACAAGAGTAAGGCTTTTAAACGAAAGTAATAATTCCTTCGCTGTCGTTGTGTCTCATAAAAATGCTTCATTTCATGAAATGCATCACCGACTGATCTTCGCAAAAGCGCAGTTTTGGTTTAGATTGTCAATCCTCATTCAGTTTTACTTCTTTTCTTTTACCACAGATGTTCATATATGGGAATGTGGTCCTTGTCATTCGTTACTAATGTGCCTCCGCAGAGCTCTCATCCTCTTAGCACAGGAATCAGGGACGCAGCCAAAGTAATAGCTGAACAAAGTTCCAAAATCAGGGACTGTGTTTTTTTTTAAGTATAGATCTTATATTCTTCGACGTTTCCTAGGATAGCAGGTTTTTGCATTATCATGCATATGCTGAATGATATAAAGTTTGAAACTTAAATGCATGCTTATCATTAAATGACAGCAATCCTCAACAATTTGTCAGAAAACTACAAACTTTAGCAGGGGCAGACGATAATATGAGGCAAAGTTGGGGGCATTCTCTGACTTCAGGGACACTAGAGACGTGTGAAGATAATCAGACCATAGTTATGTAGTAAAATCGATGACAGCTTTATTCATGTATAGTAAGAATTCACCCGTAGGGGCCTGAAGATTTTACTTCTAACAGAAAGAAAAAATGAGAACTTCTAGGTATAAAGAGTTTCTTTAAACTGTTATCTACAAGGGAAAAGAGTTTGTTGATAACAAATATCAAATTACCTGACTTAGTAATGCCTAATGTGTGTAAGTATATTTCATTTTACTTTAAAATATGGGTAACACATATTAGACCTATTTTCATTATTTAGTAGGGATGCATCCATCTGTGCTGGAAAGGTTACATAACTGCAAACTTTCTGCATTGCATAAATGGGAGCAATTAGGTCCTTGATTAGCATAATAGTTTTATCAAGCTCATTTATTTCCAAGTCGCATGCCCCTTAAGTTTTGCTGTTTATGGTTCTTTCATGAATGGTGTTTCTGTCTCTTAAGGAAGGACATTCAGATGGCCCTACAGATGTGACAAATAAATGAAACTATGATTTACAATGATGGAAACTGCTTTAAACACACACACACACACACACACACACACACACACACACACACACACACACACTGTGCTGAGAAATAAAATTAATGCAACATCTTAACTCCTCATATGGATTTGTAGTGGCTGGCATTACGAAGTAAGGGACCAAAAGGTATCGTCCCTAAGCATTACTAATTCAAGCCATTAAACAGTACAGATTTCTGAAGTTCGTGCTCTAGGAGGATGACATCCATTTCAGAAATATTCTGTTCTTCTATGAATAGTGACTAGCTATGTAGGCATTCATTTTCCAGAATACTGGTCTAATGACAGTGCAGACAGTGAGTGATGTGAAGGAGCAGCATTCATTCTAAGCGTATGCATGACTTAACACTTTCTTATCTGAATGCTCTGTTATGGCAGCAAAAACTGAAAAAAGGAAAAAAAAACTATGGTAGAGTGCAGCTGGTGTTGTCTAGTTTATATACCTCCGAAAGGTTTATTTTTCTCCATCTCTGCTACAATAAATGCACTGTGGGGCTTGTGCTTCACCTGTGAAGGTACAGATGGGTAAGAAGAGCAAAGGTATATGCAATGATATGTGCAGTATAAATACATATAAAGGAAGTAAAACAAATAGTGTTGTTCTGCTAAGAAATACATGCCAGCTGTTGCCAAATTCTTCTTCAGCTCATTAAAACTGTGTCCTTTAACCAAATCCCTGCAAACATGTACATACGTACTTTGATGCACAGAAATGTTTTCACACTAGCTGATTATGTCATATGAAGAACAGAAAGTAAGCTGATGTGATGGATGTTTAATTAAGTTTCAGAAAAAAGAAAAATGTTCTCTTTAATCACGCCATCCTTTATAACAATACTGCTCACAATTACAGCACACTAGAAGGGACCAAGACTTGCCGAATGTTAACTGTTTTATACAGCAGTCAAGAATAACACTGTTTAAATTGTTAGTTTGTCTTTTAAATTATTTTTAAATTTGCCTTAAAAGACAAATGGTAACAAACCGTGTAGGTAATTGCTAGCAGCCAAACCAAACTTTATTCTAATAGTATTTTAGATCTGACATTTTACATTCATGAATACTGTTTTACAGATAAGTAGATACGACTCCTATTTATAATGGTGAGGTACTTATGTATCTTTGTGCACATGGGCATTAGCAGGATTATTATCTGTTCACATAAAGATAGTGTATAACTTGTTGAAGTTCCTTTATAAAATATGCTATCATTTTGGAAACTGTAGTACTGTCCATTTGCTGAATTCTGCTTTCTCATTAATAACCTCAATAAATAATAATGCCTCTTGAAGATTAGTATATAAAATGGCATACACATTACATACCGTTTTTGTTTTTATTAATTTAAAGATACTGTAACATACAGCATTGTTTTAAAATTGGTGTGTTTGTGTGGGTGTGCTGGTAATTGCATGCCTTTGTGTCATGTCTTGTGTGCATGTATGTGTGTGCCCTCATCCACTTGTGTGTATGTGTATGAATCTGTACATTTGTGTCGTGGTATGTACATTTTAAACTGTATATTTACATGTGCATATATATACATAAATGTGTGTGTGTGTATATATATATATATATATATATATATATATATATATATATATATACAGATACACATATGAATGCTGTGTGTGTGGATTTATACATTTGTGCTGTAATATGTTGTCTGTGTGGTGTATGTGTGTATTTGCATACACATATATGCATGCACACTCATGTGAGAAAACTTGATGACCTCATGTATCTGCTTATTTACTGAACTTTTGAAAACATAACTTTAAATGATCTTACCAACAACCATGCTTTATGAGTTATTGGTGCTTTTCTATTAAACCATACACTTCACTTTCCAAAATGTATTTTACTATATAATTTATAAATTAATCTGTATTATGTCTTTGCGAAATGCAGTTTTTGCTTCACTCTTTGATGTGTGATATTTTCATAAAACTGTTTGCATCCATCTATGAACTTTCTGTTTATTACATACTTAAGGTTGTATGAAGATATTTTGTCCCACAGATGTATCGTAATATTCTCATTATGTATTATTATTATTGCTATTATTATTATTATTTTATATAGAGGTAGGTGCAACCTGTCTACAAGGTTAATGGTGTGGCTCATTGATTAAATTACTCATGATTATCATAGTATGAAAACAGAAGTAGGAAACTTATCTTTCACAGCAAATGTTGACTAGGCTTAATCTGTATAGTTCAATCTGCATTTTAGTTTGCTTTCAAAATGGACAGTATGTAGCCGCAAGAAAAACATGCATTTGTTTTTTACTTACTTTTCAACATGTAAACGTGTTACACCTTTATTTTCTGAGGCCATATCGTAGGATAATATATTCTAGGAGGTGATATTTCATTCTTCAGAGTAGACATGGTCCCTGTTTACTATGAATTATGCATACCTACATACTGATTTCACTGATATTTGTTTTAATGATGTCTGCTGGGGAATGTCAAAGTCTGTTGCATTGCCCACATGCCCATACTTAGCTGACAGTACTTTCACAGTTTTGATTGGAGTAACATGGTGTTTAGCCACCAATTCATTGGTTTACTAGGGAGCTTAATTAATCTGAAGATATAATGATAATAATATTAATGGCAACAGCTTAGAAAGAGTATAAGTGACAAGCCCAAGTGAATTTTTTTCTAGACTATTGCAGAAGTCACCGCTTTTTGGTGAATGCTTATTTTTAATCCAACCATGCATTCTAAATAGTGTTATTACATTAAAATGTGTGCCACACAGATGTTGAGTTTAAAAGTTATTTAAATATCTAGGCTCATATTGTGCTGAAATGAATTTTGAGTGCCACTGAGTTTAATACTAGCCATGTATGAATATGTGACATGTATTTAATTAAACTGTAAGTGTAAGTCAAAAATGAAAAGTAAAAGCCATGATTTAAATGAAGTTATATCAAAGGCAGAATGAGGTAAAACCACTCTGTGCACATTTCCTTCTTTAAATACCTTTCTTTAGTGTTTTATGCCTGGTGGCAGCTTCCTGCTTAGAAATAGCTATGACTTCAGTTACGGAGTTTCCTAGGGAAGTACATTAATATTTGACGTAAGGCTCCTTATTTTTCTTTGGAATAAGAACAACCTCAGTGCATGCCAGTATTCATTGCCTCCCACAAGTATCATATCTGGATTAGTCTTCAGTAATGTCCATTTGGCTTGTGGAAGGGAGATGCTATATAATTAATTACTGGGTGATGCTGACTTTCATAATGATTTACAAATGTATAGTTATAAGTAATTTGTGTATTTATTAAATGTACAGTTATGCAGTACATTGGGAAACCATCCATAGTCTGAGATGGGTTGTCATTTTCCTTTGGCTAGTTAAAAAACCCATAGAAGAATACTTCCCGCAAACAGGAAATATGTGTAGTTAATTAGTAAGCAGTGAATATTTATAGCCATGAACCACTAATAGGACTTCTTGTTAAAAGTTAAATTAATACTTATATGGTATACATTCCCACTGTATGACTTTCTAAGGATCTTGGCATTCAAAACTCAATAGATGTAAATAGCTATCATCACTACTATGTGTCTTTACACTTGTCACATGGGTGGGTGAAACAGCAATCAGCAGATTTAAGGTACATGTCTTAGATGGATCTGCTTCTTGTGTCAGTCTTTTCTGTCTTAAGTGAACGTGTTTCAGTGTACAAATACAGCATTTTACATGATCAGAAAATGCATGGCACGCTACAGTCAGTCTATATACTGTTTATGTTTTCCACATAATTTGGTAAGTTTCAAGCAGAAACGGTTTTATGTTCTTCTACACACCTAATATAAAAATGCTCATGGACGCATTTAATCATTTCATAGTATTCAAAGCTAATGCTTTTCTGTCTTTTTATCTATTTCCCATGTTTTACCCATTTCCATAAATCGGTTACAGGGTTTAATAGCAGTTGCCTTATATTTGTGTTTATTCATTGTTTGGTATATCATACGTAGAACACCATCTATAGGTCACATATGCATTTCTGACTTTCTTCGTAGGCACTATTTGACCATTTGTTCTACATTTTATTGTCGTCTGTATAAACACTATAACTGTATTCCATATTTCATAATGCAATTAGCGATGATAGAGGAAAAAATAAATCAACAAGCTTGAGAACAGAAAAAAAAATATTGTAAAATTTATTATAATATACCTTGTTGGAATGAACAGATTTATGGAGAAAGGATCTTTGACCAGGTTAAATAACACTGAATCCTAGTAAACAAAGCAACACCTAAAGAAAGGAGGGCAGTTACTGCTATTGGCATTAGATATTGCATCAACTAAGTTGATTCTGGACCACATTTTTGAGGAAGTCTTTTATAGAGGGGAGGAAATTCTGACTTACAGTATTTTTTCCTCTAAGCACTTCGTTTAGAAGAAGACAGTACTAGTAGGCATCATATGAGAGACAGTTAGATGAGCTGTTGTATGTCAGGATGAGTATGACTACGAACAGTTAAGCTGTCAAATGTCCTGGTTTGTTAGTTATACCATTACCAAGCACAGCTAAAGGAGCCTTTATTGCACAGTAATATGTAATTGAACATTTTATCTCATGAAGTTAATTGTTGCCATATCTGTCTTCTATGGGTTTTATAATTACTGTTTCCTATAGCGATCAGCTAATTGTAGAATTGATTAAGTAAGTATTATAACTGCTACTTATAGCCCTTGAGGAATCAAATAGGCTGAGCAATGAAAAACACCAATGTTTACTGTTAATATGTAAGCCTGCATACTAGTTGAATGAAGAATATCTCAAGTCTTTACAGCCTGTCAGTGAAACAAAGGAGGTAGCTATCTGGAGGATCTACATATATTCACTTGGTCATTATAAGCAGGAAGATATACTTTATTTGCTTCAAAGAATGCAGCAAATGGTCCTAAAAGGACAACTATGAAAATACAATTATAAAGTTGAGTGGTTACAGAAGAAGTAATTTCTGTCAGAAATATGATTTAGCAATTAAATAATTGAGCATCACAGAAGAAAATGTTCCACTGTGATGTAAACCTGGAATATGATCATGTGAGTTGTAAAATTTACATCTCTCTAATAATTGCTGCTAGATCTATTAATTTCCACTGTACAGTTTTGTTATATATTGTTACTTTCTATTCTGTTCTGTTTTGATACATATGACGTATTGCCTTTTGGTTCTTTTGTTTATTCCTCTTTGTGAATTATTTCACCGGGGCAGTTGGAATCAGTGTACCACCCTGGTAATAAAATGTAAAATAAATATAAAAATAATACAGCAGATAAAAATCTAGGAATGAATAAACCAAACCCTTTGGGTGTACTATCGCAACTGAACAGTGAAACATAATATTTATGGAAAAGCACCTATAGGTCAAAAAGCATTGGAGTGGGGCTGCAGCTGAAACCCTTTTGTTTCAGAATTAGACATCCTTGCCAAAAGAGGCATTAGTTTTGAATGGTTTATACTCATTCAAACAGTATAATAAAAATGCTCAATGTTTTTCTTTGGCAATCATCCTATTCATGTCATAGTTATAGCATGTTGGTATTACTTCCACTTGTTATACATTGTATGATTTTTTTTTGTCTCTCAGAACTCAATATTTTCTGTAGAAATTTTCATTGAATATAAATCTGACTAGTGCAGGAAACATACAAAATTATTTATAAAATTAACTTTGTGGCTTGCTGAAGAGAATGTAGCACTCTAAAATCAATTCCTATTTACACTTTTAGAAAAATACAGTTTTGTAATGACCTTATTCCATACATAATGTGCATGTGCTATACATTAAGATGCAGGACATATACATAATGTGCATGTGCTATACATTAAGATGCAGGACATGTACATAATGTGCATGTGCTATACGTTAAGACACAGGACACATACATAATGTGCATGTGCTATACAGTAAGACACAGGACACATACATAATGTGCATGTGCTATACAGTAAGACACAGGAAACATACATAATGTGCATGTGCTATACAGTAAGACACAGGACACATACATAATGTGCATGTGCTATACAGTAAGACACAGGACACATACATAATGTGCATGTGCTATATGGTAAGACACAGGGCACATACATAATGTGCATGTGCTCTACGGTAAGACACAGGACACATACATAATGTGCATGTGCTATACGTTAAGACACAGGACACATACATAATGTGCATGTGCTATACAGTAAGACACAGGACACATACATAATGTGCATGTGCTATACATTAAGATGCAGGACATATACATAATGTGCATGTGCTATACATTAAGATGCAGGACATGTACATAATGTGCATGTGCTATACGTTAAGACACAGGACACATACATAATGTGCATGTGCTATACAGTAAGACACAGGACACATACATAATGTGCATGTGCTATACAGTAAGACACAGGACACATACATAATGTGCATGTGCTATACAGTAAGACACAGGACACATACATAATGTGCATGTGCTATACAGTAAGACACAGGACACATACATAATGTGCATGTGCTATACGTTAAGACACAGGACACATACATAATGTGCATGTGCTATACAGTAAGATGCAGGACACATACATAATGTGCATGTGCTATACATTAAGATGCAGGACATATACATAATGTGCATGTGCTATACGTTAAGACACAGGACACATACATAATGTGCATGTGCTATACAGTAAGACACAGGACATATACATAATGTGCATGTGCTATACAGTAAGACACAGGAAACATACATAATGTGCATGTGCTATACAGTAAGACACAGGACATATACATAATGTGTGTGAGTTATACATTAAGACACAGGACATATACATAATGTGCATGTACTATACAGTAAGACACAGTACACATACATAATGTGCATGTGCTATACAGTAAGACACAGGACACATACATAATGTGCATGTGGTATACATTAAGACACAGGACATTTACATAATGTGCATGTGATATACAGCAAGATACAGGACAAATACATAATGTGCATGTGCTATACATTAAGACACAGGACACCTACGTAATGTGCATGTGCTATACAGTAAGACACAGGACACATACATAATGTGCATGTGCTAGACAGTAAGACACAGGACACATACATAATGTGCATGTGCTATATGGTAAGACACAGGGCACATACATAATGTGCATGTGCTCTACGGTAAGACACAGGACACATACATAATGTGCATGTGCTATACGGTAAGGCACAGGGCACATACATAATGTGCATGTGCTATACAGTAAGACACAGGACACATACATAATGTGCATGTGCTATACAGTAAGACACAGGACACATACATAATGTGCATGTGCTATACATTAAGACACAAGACACATGTTTAGTAATGCTTTATCAGACAACATTCTCTTTGCTCTTCAGATGGGAGGTGGGGTCATCAGCATTTGGTCTACAGATGCAATCACAGTATTACATCTGAGGACTCTTTTGTCAAAAATGAATAAAAAAATGAATTACAGAATTAATGAATGATTGAAATGAATGAATGAATACAACAACTAACAAACAAATGAAATAAATAAATAACATATGAAGTTTCAGAGAGAATCTACTAATTCATCATAAAGAAAGCAGGTACTTCTTTGGTAGAACTCTTTTATTTTAGCAGGTAGCACTAGAATTATTAAGTCATCAAACAGCGAAACATCAGTATTTTTTTACATTCCAAGTGAAAAGTTTCTGTATGATTTTCATTGATGCTCATTCTTACAGACAGCTGCTATTATCATTTTAACCAGCATCTGAACTTATGTCTGAAAAGATTTACATGCATTGCTGCTACAGCATTTGCTGTATTTTCCTTTAGCATTTCTGCTAGCTGAGAATATCAAGTATGTGCTTGGCGACTACATTCCAGAAAGGAGCCACCATGGCCATCATCTTCCAGAGAAAGATTAGCACTGAGTCTTTTTCCTTGTTTCACTTCTACCCCATTTCTAGTTTACAGTACATCTTGTTAATGTTCACAGGTAAGAAATATAATGGACATGACGTGACACAGGAAGGTATTCTGATATTATATTGGTGTGGTTTTCTTTAGTCCATATGCATTTACATTGGTTTTGTTCAGACATAAAGATGTACCATTCAGTTCTGATAATCACTGCACTGTGCATTGGCTCATAGGAGATTAATTTAGACTTGTCATCTTTTTTTTTCATGAGTCATTTCATATTGCAAAGTGACCTGGTTGTAGAGTTCAGAAGGTCAAGGCAATGAACTTTTAATAATCTTCATCATGGTGTCCTGTGTTTGGTTTGCTCAGTTTCTACTTGTAATTGTGTGATTCTAGAGAATATTATTTACCCAGACAGTGCTACATCAGACATGCAAGCTTAAAGTGTAGAGCATCTTCAAAGAGTACTCTGAATTTGTAGATCTACAGGTTAGGGCCTGAACTGCTATATTAAAAGACAAAGGAATGAGGTGAACATCTAGCTCATATCATGCCCCGTGATAATTTCTAACAGTGTAGAGTGTTGAAAGGGAAAATGAATTTGACAGTGTTTCTACAGCTCCTGGACTATACTAATATCTCTGTGTGCCCTGAGGCTGAAACCCAACTCATCATTAAGAAAGTGTCAGCTAGATGATGACCCTATTTTATCAAGTACTGTATTATCTTTGTATGATGTTTCAGGTCTGATGCTGAGGATGACCTCACTCACCTAAACCTAACAGTCCTGGAATGTGTTGCCATGGATACCATATGATACTACTTTCACTGATCTGTTTCAGGACCGGTCTTATTATTGCGGCTTCACATTAGGAATTTCCACTGATGAGGCCACACTGCCCCTAGGGATAAGTGCTTTTATATCAACTGCTTAATAGTACAGCTGTGGAGTAAATGGTGCAATATTTTACGCAGATCTGGTCCTTCCTTATCTTTTCCTCTGTTGTGTCCACTGTGACAGTGCTGTGCTGTTATTGCATGTTTTTATCTCACAGTCCTTCTTCTACTCTCCATACTTTCACCAACTCTCATTCTTTCACTTTTAATGTGTCCTTTTCCTTCTCTTTTTGATGATTAATCAGGCAGTGGTATCACACTGTTCCTCTTTGTTATCATTTCTTCCATCACTAAGCTTTATTCGTATCCATTGTCATTCTTGCATAACTAATTTGCATAAGCAAAATATTATAATAATGAGAGACCACTAATAAACTAAAGAAATGTTTTCCTGAGATACTTGGTCACTTTCATATCTATATATATCCTCTACTTTTTATATATGAGTGCATGCCAACATACTGAATAGAAAATGTATTAGGACTCAAATGACTATTACTAATTCTGAATCCTGATCATTCAAAAATTACAAAAAAAAAAAAAAAAATACGTTTTTGCAGGAGGTCATCTCCCCATCCGAAACTCCTCAGATGTGGAAGAGTCGAACCCCTCACAACTCATGCATTCTAACTCTGGGATTGCACAGTAGTGCACATATGCTTCAGGGGAAAAAAAAGCCTCCTGATCACATTGTTTTGCAATCCAGTGTCTATAAAAAACTAAATATTTTGGCATTTTTCTGTAGCAACCTGCACCCTCCCCCCATTTGGGGAGTTTTGCCTTGCATACTCTTACATCTATAAATATAGTAACTTTGGAATCATACAACAGTTTGAGAAAAGGCCAAACTCCCTAACACCACTTAACCACACTTTCACTATACTAAACTCATACTTTCAATTAGTAATACTGTATTGAAGCAAGAGTCTGGATCACTACTACAATACCCTTTATTTTTAATTACTTGCATGTAGCCTAGAACTTTTTATACACATTAAATAACATATTCCTCATAGTTTTGTGTTACAGTGTTTTATAGCTTTCCCACAAGCTTATATTTCTGTTTTTTTTACCGAGCTCCCAATATTTGTACTGTATCTAAGCTACTTTTATCTCTTTTTTTATTCCTATACTCGGTCCTAGTCTGAAACAGCAGTAAATTCTATTTTAGTATGTATCTAATGTCAGGTTTCATCTGAAATGATTATGGCTTTGCTACTTATATTTTCATCAGTAAAAGACTCTATAAAAATTACCTTAGCAAGGTAGTATACCAATGTGCTTTTATACTACTGACTGCCCAGTTCCCAAGCTTTCTCATTCAACCCATACATATATTGCTGTAATTTTGCTCTAATTTGTGCTTTTATTTGTAATAAAGCTGAACCTAGTAAAACGTAAAGTCCATCTTGTTTTTTCACCTGAGGTGACTCTTTAATATTTTTGCTGAAATCAGCAGTCTAATTCATTGCGACATTTTGTATTCACTAGTACTTATCTAAGTATAGAGTGAATATTCCCTAGTGCATTATTCCAGACTGTATCAACACTGAAGGTGTGGATATACTGTGAACCTGTAGAACAAAGTGAGTAAAGTGCTCATTGTCTTTGTTACATGTCTGATAATGTAGTGTAGCATCCAGCACATTCCGGGTTGAGGAAGTACAAATAGTGAATTGAAACTGGAAGTATAGAGGAGACCTGCATGATATAAATGTAACAGTGAGACAGAATGGACATACCTAGTACATGTAGGTCGTGATCAAATAAACAAGTAAAATAATGAATGAGAACGCAGCAGTTCATTTTGGTGATATTTTGTGAAATACATCTTAGAAAGCAATATAAATATTTTTGTTTTGAAATCACTGGATAATCTGTAGAGGAAACACCAACACAACTGATCTTAGCACTTTTGTTCTATTTTAATCAAAAACTTCATAAGAAATATACTTAATAAAATTCCCACCATATTATCCAGTTGTAAACAAGTCACATGGCCATCATAAGACCAATAAAACAGCTCATTTTAAAGCACAGTGTTTCAAAATGCAGTTTAAAGCTGTCATATTATTTAAACCTGGACTAAACATTGCCCCAAGACAGATTCCCCATATAACTCACGAATCTCTAAAAAATTGTTAAAATCACCTCCCTTTTTGCCATTCTGAGACTCCTCAATCAACAGAGCCACAAACCTTTTAAAATTTGTACAAGTAGTGGCATATTTTGCCAAAGCATTTTTCACATTTACATATTTAATCACATAAAAGTGTTGATATATCCTTTCACCCAAATTTGGTATGATCTTACCAACATAATATGCTGGGCAAGTTGAACAAATGGCAAGATATACCAGTCCCTTAGAATGATAAGAAAAAATACCTTCAACTCCAAAAATATTAACTACATGAAAAAAATCTTTATTAATAAATCAACACTGCTTACAAGTGATAGTATGCCTCCAGTGATCTGCATATTAAACAGAGCAGTAGGTTAGTTGTGTCAAAGCATTCAGTTTTAGGAAGAAACAAATCACATTTTCTCTTAAATGGCATACAGTTCTTTATTAATAGTTTTTGGCCATGGGCTTGAACCACAAGGTATTCTTTTGGCATGCATTATGCATCATATAATTGCATGAGTTAATGCCGGGGAATGTGTAATTATATAAGCAAAAGCAAGGAGACAGTACATTCAAAAAGAAATACATACTGATCTACAAATGCCTTATAATACAATAAAGTTGAATATACTATGTACATAAAATAAGGAAAATCAGGTGTATCAGACATTAATAAGTATAGAATAGTTCCTAAGAGAATTTGGAAAGTGTATACTTTGCAATGCATTCCACTATACACAAGACAAAACACAGATTGCACACACCAGGTAGGTTAGAAATACCCTCCCTTGACTGAGTCAACCATACATTACTTGCATATATATCTAAAATGTAATGTGTGCACAGTGAAAACAGGGTAAGATAACCATAATGAAGGCTGCCAGCTTCTTATGCAGTGATCAGTTAATAGTAATCATCAAGAGACATGGAGGTTAGGGGTGACGTGTTTCAAATATCTGATTTCTGTTTGGATATGATGACAAACTGAGGCCCCATCTGTCTAAGTTTGTAGTAACTCAGGTGGATTTAAAAGATCCAACAGCACCATCCAGAAAGAGTAGCAGAATTTCCTTAATGCTGTGGCCAAATTTTGCCTAGTAGTGTTAAGACCACCCTAGGTATCCCCTGAAAAAAGGTCACTAGCCTATTGAGACTAAACCAGTCAACAAAGGATAGACAGATAGATAAATAAATAGATAGACAGATAGTTACACAGGTAACCATTCAGTCATCCAAAATATGTGTGAAGGATGATAATGTATCACATTGCTTAACCTTATTCCAGAGATGGGGCATTGAGAAATGAATCTATCTCTAAATTATATTTCACCTTTCATTTTTTGAAAATTTAGGACCCTACTTTTGGTGTTTGCTAAGTTATTTGAGCTTCAGAGATATAGCTGATCAACAACAACATGGTCTTTAATTGTGTAGTAGGTGAAGCGTAGATCATCGCCAAATGTCTCAGTGAGGGGATAGCTTCTAGCTTGTCTTAGTAGCTCAGGTTATTTAAACCAGAAATCTTCTTAGTTAGGAATCTTGAGGCTTTTCTAGCTGTTTGATATGTCAAATGAGGTACATCCTGATGGTGGTGGCAAAACAATTGGTCTAAGTGCTGAATATGAGGAAATAATGACATTCTTAGACCTCAATTGTATATGCTTGGCTATTAGATGGGCTAAGCCGAAGAATGTTCTGACCACAGATGAGACATGATGAATAAAGGACAGGGAATTGTCAATTCAAGTATTTTGATCCCTGACTAAATGTTTATTAAACAGTGGAGTATTGTCTATACTGTATGTTGAGGATAGGGTCTGTTTGATGAACAAAATTATGCTATACTTTTTTTTGAGTTTAATTTTAGAGCATTTTCAGTATATGTGATATTAACTGGAGTACATTTTTCTCAGAAGGGTATGGGCATTAAAATGGGTCTTGGCAATATTTATTTATTTATTTATTTATTTTATTTTATTTTACATTTGTTGACTGGGCTAGTCCAACTGGATGCATGTCAATTTTCAGTAGAGGCCTGGCAAGATACGCTCCATTAAGCTAATAGATTGCAAAGTAATAACAATGATATTAATAAATGAGTTACAAAAAGGTACACTATAACAATATACTAACAAAAATAATTTACATGAGTATCTGAAAACAAGATGTGTTGGCATTATTAAAAGGGAATAAAAAGTAATTAAAGAGGTAATAAAAAGAACATTTCACTCAGTAGAAAGCTTAGTACTTGTCACAGAGAAGGCTAGCAAGTAATATCATATTCTGAGAGTTAACTAAGAACACATGATTTTAAGTAGCTTTCAAATTCTACAGTCCAAGTGAAAAAGTAGCAAATATATACATGGTAGGTAGCTTTCAAATTCTACAGTCCAAGTGAAAAAATACCAAATATATCCATGGTAGTGGAGTTATTTTTTGGGTTTGTAGTCAGGGATAGTTTCCTAGGAAGACTAGGCTAGAAACAGCATTCAGTAAGCTAGTGGTCCAACTAACTGACCGCCACTTTTTGTGGTCTTCTGCAAACTTATTTAACCCAGGGAATGGGCTCTTAGTTTGGAGATCAGATAAGTAAATGTTGGAAAGGAGCAGGGGTCCCAGTACAGAGCCCATTGAACAATCTATTGCTTTTCTTCATGGTTTCATGTGAAAGACCTCCCAGACAATTAGCCAGCCTGCTTTCCATCTTATCACATAAGGAGATATATCAAAGCATTTTGCTCCTTTACAATGCTTGCATGGATTATGGTGTCAGAAGCTTTGGCTATGTCAAGATATGCAATGTGAACAGCATGGTATATGTGGAGCTTGGATGAATATTTCATGGATGAAGTTAGTACTAAGGATGATTTCCTGTATGTTGGCAATATCTGTTATGTCAGAGTGTTTATAAACCCTGCTACAAATTAAAATGTGATGATTCCCTAAACATGTTTAAAAGCAGGCACATTGGGTGATTGCCTACACTGAATTGTCTTTTTATAGTTTATTTACTTTTGCCCTTGTGTTTTTAATCATGGTTAAAAACAGTCCACGGACCATCCCAGTTAAGAAATTATAAAGTAAAATTTTCATAACATGCATGTTATCATCTGAAAGGTGATATATTATGTGAAAACATTTTTACTGTCTTCCAGATGATGGCAGCTCAGCCTGAAATGATTGTTTTTTGAAGTTTCTGTACACCAAGTAGTCAGGAAGATTGATGTTAAATTACAAGATTTCCATTGGTATGCAAATCAGTTGTAAGCAAGTCTGTTTGTCTTGCAAGTTCACCATTAATGCTGTTAGATTTGCTTTAAATGTTCAAATGGCCAGCAATGCTTAACTATGATAAAAGCTTAGAATGAAGAGGTTGGGGACAACAGTGATCGGTTCCCTGTTTGCTTTGCGATGTGATTCTGTATTTTGCCTTCTTAGTGTCTTTTTTAAAATGCCATATATCATTTTTCCATTGTCATAAAGGCCATTTGTGCTATATTTCTTCACCATTACACAAAATGATGTTTACAAACTTGTGACAAAGTAAACTATTCTTCTGGCCTATATTTGCCTACAACATTGGACTGATTATTACAGAATATCTCTTATAAAATAATAAAGTGCACGCTGTCATCTGATACTTCTCTCAAAAATCATTTTAATACAAACTTCAGCACACTTCAGTTAATACAACCTCTACATGTTGCATTTGACTGCTCCAAACTGAGTGCTACACATTGGAGCTTATTGAAGAACCAAGATCTTATTCCTGTGTGTTACTAAACAAAGCTAAAATGATTTCTGCAAATGTGTAAAAATGAACTGAAATATTCCTCTCCATTTTACCTGATTCTTGCCTCTTTTATTGGCTATCACACATTAGCACTTGGTGAATGCTGCTTCACACTCTTTATTTTCCTTGCTAGTGTATTGTCAAGGTGCAAGCAATGCAGCCTTTACATGCTGTTTTACTTTCTCTGGTTGACAAGTAATAGGTGCCATGTTGCTGTATGTGATTTCTACATAATCACCTTTTTTATAGTAACATTAGTGAGTTCTATGTAATACAACCTCTTCATTATGTATTTATTGCCTCACGTCAGACATTACAGAACAGTAACTGTCAAAGAATCAAGATCATGCTGCTCTGTGCTGTTTAAACAGTGTTCCAAATGATATTTGCAGCAAATGAAATCAGTTAGGTACTCCATTTGCTAAACTTGTCTGCAAGTTGTCACTATTGGGTATCAAAAATAATAGATTGAAACACAGGTGGAAGGCCCAAGGAAACAAACTGCTGCAGGTAAATCTTGAAGAACTTTGATCTAAAACTATTTTGAAATAAAAACTTGTTTAAAACTATGAGAGATAAGTACTTTTGTTCACAAAAATATAAGGACTTCATCAGATTAACATTGCTGGAAGTATGCACACAATTTGCAACTGTTGTGTTCAATCATATGACCACCAAGCCCTAGGGAAATGAAGCATCATCTTAAAGGAGCCACCACAAAGAAATCCACAGTGTATAGCACTGAGTCAATTCAATTGACAAAATTTGCAAAAAAAAATATATATATATATATATATATATATATATATATATATATATATATATATAAAATAGTATAAAATGCATTCCCTATAAATATCAGAAAATGAAGACAAAAGTATGTAACTTAAGCAAACATGCTATTGAGACATGTTCATTGAGTCCAGGCCAATTATTGCCATTCAAATGCAGCTGGAAATATAATTCACATTTTTCCAGTAATAAGGTTGATGGACTTTCATTACTGTTGGAAGGCATTTGTTCCAAAATGCAAAATTTGAACATGTGGGGTGGGTAACATTGTTATGTGTTTGTAGAGGGAGTTAGTCTCTTTTTTCATTCTGATTTCATGCAAATGTTCATATATTCTGTCCCTCAGTCTCTTCTCCATTTTTACTATGTAAAAATAGGGTCAGCACATACACAGTGCACAATATACTCTCTTTGTTGTACAGCAATTGAATATGTTTCTTATAGAAACCACCTGGTTGTTCAAAGCAATTTCATGGCACACCAGAATACTGGGGTAACAACCACACATTCATCCCCATAAATTCAGAATTTTGCTTAGGTTGGTGTTTGAACCAACTGTGTTCTAATATTGTTTTCAAATTCCTGCCCCTTTTGAACACCACTCATAGACCCAACCCCACATAATCATGAATGGTATTCCCTTGTAGGAGATGACACCAATTCTTTTCCAAAATTGATTTAATGGAGAGACCTTCAGTAGAACAGATTATAATAAAAGAATTCCTGAAGGTCTCTATGTTTGTGTTTGTGGTCTCAGCCATGGGTGGCATTGATTTAGTATCCCCACAATCTAGAACTTCCTGATTTCTATTGTTGGTCACACAAGGTCCTCCTAGAATTGGCAAAAAATAATGTGACTCAAGTTTATCGATCACCTCTATCATCAAGTTGTCTACAAATTCTGTAGGGTAGCCACGTTTTAAAAAAACATGTTTTTTAGCAATATGCATTCATCCCAAAAGGCAATATCTTCTGTTTTCATTTGGGCTGCCCTCACAAACTGGCCCTTGACCACTGCCTTTTCTGTGTTATAGGGTGAAAACTGCTAATATGGAGAAAACTATTCAAATATGTGGGTTTCCTATAAAGTTTGGAGGTGAATCTTCTTTCTCTGTTGTCCTTGGCCAACTATATATCCAGATAAGCTATGTTCACATCATTACACTAATAGGTAAATGCAAGAAACTCTGTTGTTTGATTAATATATGCCAAAAATGGGGGACGTCTTTAGCTTCACCATCCCACAAGAGTGTTAAATAAGAACTTCTTCTGCTATTGTTATCATTTGAAAGGTGATATATTATGTGAAAACATTTTTACTGTCTTCCAGATGATGGCAGCTCAGCCTGAAATGATTGTTTTTTGAAGTTTCTGTACACCAAGTAGTCAGGAAGATTGATGTTAAATTACAAGATTTCCACTGGTATGCAAATCAGTTGTAAGCAAGTCTGTTTGTCTTGCAAGTTCACCATTAATGCTGTTAGATTTGCTTTAAATGTTCAATTTATAATAATGTTGGCAAAAAGGCCTCCACACACTGCATCCATGGGTCCATGGCTACACTTGCTTATTATAAGAACAAATCACCTCCAAATTTAACAAAATTATTTTTTAGTACAATCTCCAATAAATTGACATAAACATTAATTTGGTCTTGTGGGATATTCTTATCCAGCAAAAATTCAGAGTACCATTCCAATCCTAAGTCATGGGGAATGACTGAATACAAGTCCTTGACATCCACAGTGATAAAGGTGTATGTGTCTTTGAAGGGAAGGTCATTCGTGTTTTGTAAAAATTCCCACAAATCATGACAAACATGTGGCTCTTGGGTAACCAAACTTTTTAATCTAGTGTCCAAAAATTTGGCCAAGGTGGGTGATTAAACCACTGCCATCAACAATTGGTTGCATAGGTGGTTGATCTTTGTTTCTGTGTATCCATGTGAGGGATCTTAGGATGCATCACATTTAGATTGTTGTAATCATCAATCGAGATTTGTTGGCCAATAAATAAGTCATTCAGATTTGCCTTTTTTCTATTGTATGCAACATTGGACTCATCCATAGACACCTCCTTATAGGTGTCAGATGCAAAAATGGACCTCATTTTCATATTATAGTCACACACATTCATCATGACCAACCCCCCCCCCCCCCCGTCAGGTTGCATGGTCCTGATTTCTTTGTTGCTTTGTAAATCATTTAATCTCACTGTTTCTTCTCTAGAAAGATTGTATTTAAAAGTATGTTTTCTTACCTTGCCATCCAAATGTGACAACTTGCGAATACCTAACTCACAGATTATTTTAAACAGTTAATCACAGGTTGGATTGCGGGGGTTGTAAGTGCTGGATATCCTTAATGGTTGCATGGCTGAGCCCACATTTTGAAGCATCACCATGAAATTTAATTATCTGGAATATTCCATAAGATCCATGAGTGTGTTTGCAACATCCATGTGTCTGTTAGGTGCAAAAATTAGACCTTGAACAAATAAATCCCCAATGACAAGCATCAATGTTAACAGATGAAAAATTTTACACATTGAAATCACCAGTAGAATTCATCACGGTGGTGCATGGGGGTAGCATGCATGTAGTAACATAAGGGACTAGACTTAATTCTACTCCTTGTAATTCCAGCTCACATTCTGTCTCCTGGTTCCTCCTCTCCAGTTTTGTTGGGTTGTATCTGAGTTCTGCCTGGGAAGATTCCTGTTGTTTCATTGATTGTTCTGAGTGGAGTACTGGTTCCTGATCCTTTCTGACCTCCGGGGAACTGAAGTGGTCCCATGCTCTAAAAAATAGTCCTCATTTTCCTCCTCCAACAAATCATCTATCACATCCTGTCTCGGGTCAGTTTGCTCATCACCCAGTGCATAAATATTAGCATTTATCTTAAATTTGGTACCTCAAGCTTGAGATGGTGGGGGTATGCCTTCTTTTCTTTGTATTCACATCTGTCCCTGTCAAGTTTGTTAACTTTGCAAGAATTTTTATTTTGGATCTGCTCATCGATATTTCTGAAAATGAGGATATGTTCATACTTAAATTATTAATATTGCAAATTATGAAGGATTGAATTGTTCAAGATTTCGAGATCTGCCATGATTTCATCAATTCATTTATTGTTATATTTTACAATCATATCTGTATACTCCATCCCATGTCTGTCAAGCAAATTCAGGACTTCATGTTGTAACTCCTGGGGGGCCTGGTGGTCATGTGATTGAACACAAAAGTTACAAATTGTGTGTGTACTTCCAGCAATGTTAATTTGATGAAGTCCATGTATTTTTGTGAATGAAAGCGCTTATCTCTCATAGTTTTAAACAAGTTGTTATTTCAAAAAGTTTCTAGATTAAAGTTCTTCTGTATTTTACCTGCAACAGTTTGTTTCCCTGGAGTCTTCCACTTCTGTTTCAATCTGTGTTTCTTCAGTTTGTTTTTTGGCCTGGTATCAAAATTAATACTTGTCAAAGAGCTAAGACCACGCATGCATGATTTATAATCAATACATCAACTGATATTAGAAAAATGGGCAATATACAGTGATGTTTTTTTTTTTTGCTTATGCTTGGCTATAACATGTCACCATTTGGTATAACAAAATAGTATTTGTCAGAAAACCAAGAACATGTTTTATTTAGCTTTCCAGCTAAAAGTGCACCAAATTATATCTATTAACTTGGAAACATATTGAAATATTTATATTGCTTATATTATTGATCACTTTCTGCTTTTGGGTATCACAGAGTAAAAGTTCACAAACAATGGAGACTGACTCCCAGATTCAAAAAAGCTTGCACGGAGTGCAAGATTGGTGCTGGAGCCCACGCAGGCAATATGTCTGCTGTGTGATCCAGAAACAGCCTGCAGTGGCGTGCATGAGTGCTCCCGCACTAATCTTGCACAGACTAAGCCCTGGTATGCAAATCACACCTTTGCAGATGAAATCCATGCAAATGAGGTGATTTTGCAATCTAGGAAGCTTGCAACAGTCCATGCAAGACTAGTGCTATCTGCAGAAATGTACTCGGTTAGTAACCAAGTACATTTCTGCAAAATCCAAAATGGAGCTATGACAGCTCCATATAAAGGCTGCATATCATTGAGGAAGCATGCCAATGGGCAAGCATAAGCATTGCAAACAATACAAAAAATAAAAAAAAATCAACTCATATATGTCAGGACAGCACACTATAATAAGCCAAAGGTAGACATACATAGATGTATGGAAGAGGGTGACTTTGACAGGGAGCCATCCAGGCCTGTCCCACCCAGCACATAGCCAAAGAACCCCAAACACATGAGGTGCAGATTTCACTCACTGCAGATACTAGCCACCAGTATCTGTCAGCATTACAGACTATGTGGTACATGTGCCAGCAGTACAACATGACTGTACAAGGAAGTGGTCATCTAGCAGCTGTATACACATACCTGTGATATATGACTCTGTGTGTACCTGCATGTGGTGTGTCAACCCCTAGATTAATGGGTTATGACCCATGCACACACTGCCCTCCCCATAGCCCTACTATGACAAGCCTGCTGAGGTCATCCAATGTGAAATACACCTTTGGGAGAGTTGTAGCCCAGTAATCTCTGTGGAGCATCCCATAACTGTGTACAGCTATAGTGTGATAAACTAGTTAGGTAGGAGTTCTAACCCCAGACTTGGCAACTGTTTGTGTGCATGTCTAACTTTGTAGAGAACAATGCTTTTTAGGGTACTCACACTCCTTACAATTCATATACTCAACTTTGACAAGGCTGCTGATGTCTCCCACCTAGAAATACACCTCTGGGAAGGTTGTAGCCCAGTAATCTCCATAGTGTGTCCTGTAACTGTTGCACTGCTGTAGTGTGATAAAGTAGTTAGATAGGAGTTCTAACCCCAAACTTGGCAACTGTGTGCGTGTCTGACTGTGTAGAAAGCAATGCTTTTTAGGGTACTCACACTCCTTACAATTCATATACTCAACTTTGGCAAGGCTGCTGATGTCACCCACCTAGACATACACCTCTGGGAAGGTTGTAGCCCAGTAATCTCCATAGCGCGTCCTGTAACTGTTGTACTGTTGTAGTGTGATAAAGTAGTTAGGCAGGAGTTCTAACCCCAAACTTGGCAACTGTGTGTGTTTTTGTGTGTATCTACCTGTGTAGAAAACAATGTTTTTAGGGTACTCACACTCCTTACAATTCATATACTCAACTTTGCAAGGCTGCTGATGTCACCCACCTAGAAATACACCTCTGGGAATGTTGTAGCCCAGTAATCTCAGTAGCGTGTCCTGTAACTGTGTACTGCAGTTTTGTGATAAAGTAGTTAGGTAGGAGTTCTAACCCCAGACTTGGCATCTGTGTGTTTGTTTGTGTGCGTTTGTGCCTGTCTCTGATTGTGTTGAAAGCAATGCTTTTTAGGGTACTCACACTCCTTACAATTCATATACTCATCTTTGGCAAGGCTGCTGATGTCACCCACCTAGACATACACCACTGGGAAGGTTGTAGCCCAGTAATCTCTGTAGTGCATCCTGTAACTGTGTGCTGCTGTAGTGTGATGTATAACTGTGGTAGGATTCCATCCCCACCCATGGCAGTTCTGGATGTTTTGTGTGTGTTTCAATGTTTGTGTTTGGAGCAATACATTATAGGCTAGTTACACTCACTATATTTCAAATGGCCTACTTTGGTAATCCCGCTGATGTCATTCATTGTGAAATACACCTTTGGGGAAGGAGTTCTCTCATAATCCCTGTGGTATATCCTATAACGGCTCCATGCTACAGTGGGATATAGACCTCTGTTAGGGGTTCTATACCCACACATGTCAGTTGTGGATGTTTTGTGTGTGTCTCACTCTCTGTGTAGGGAGCAATGCATTTTAGACTAGTCACACACAGCACATTTAAAATGGCCTACTTTGACAATCCTGCTGATGTCATTCATTGTGAAATACACCTTTGGGGAAGGAGGTTTTTAGTAATCCCTGTGGTGTGTCCTATAACAGCTCCATGCTGTAGTGTGATATAGACCTCTGCTAGGGGTTCTATACACACACATGTCAGTTGTGGATGTTTTGAGTATCTGTCACTGTCTGTGTAGGGAGCAATGCATTTTAGGCTAGTCACACTCATTACAATTTGAATGTCCTACTTTGGCAATCCTGCTGATGTCATTCAATGTGAGCTACACCTTTGGGGAAGGAATACTTTAGTAATCTCTGTGGCACGTACTATAACTGCATAGTGCTGTAGTGTAATAAACTAGTTTGGTAGGGGTTCTACTCCCAGACATTGTGTGTGTGTGTGTGTGTGTGTGTGTGTGTGTGTGTGTGTGTGTGTGTGTGTGTGTGTGTGTGTGTTTGTAACACGTATCCTGTGTGGAGGTGGTTGTGAGTGTGTAACACTAGTGGCCAATGTGGAGTGGGTTTTGCATATTTCTTATATGGTGGCCCTACTATATATCACAATGTCCACTGTACAGGGATAACAGATGTGAAATAGCTGAGAGGCTGGGGTGCAAAGCCATAGCCACACATGTGACATCAAGGCCAAGCAATCACAGTTAGCAACCCCAGTATTACCCAGACCACACTCTCAACCCATGTCTCATACACGCACACATATGCCTAGACAACAGCCAATATATGGGTAGTACACTGCATATTGGCCAGTGATAGTAACTATGGGGTGATAGCTGTGGGCTACAGATGTCATGGCACCCTGTCCATCTGTCCAATATGCACATACATGCAGACAGTGCACCTTCCCCATGCTCCCCAATGGACACCTAAAACACGTGGTGCCATCACATGTGACCCACAAAGGACATGCCATGCCTGACAACATGCCCTGTATTGACAGATGCCACTGACACCAGGGAATGCTGTTAGCATGCTATCAATTTAGGTGCTGGGTAAACCTGCTGCCCATTAACAGTTCCCGCCATATGTGGGGAAGACTGGCACATCTGATGATAATCTGTGTTCACAACATGGGCCAGACACCCCAGGTACAGTTCCACATGTCACTGTACATGCATGTGGGAGGTGTGCACATCCCAGACACCATCCATGTCATGGACTAAGAGACACATACATGACAAGCGATGCACAGCATTGGCCACACACAATAGTCACCCATGTGACTGGATGGGGGATACAATACCAACCTGTGTGGGCAAATGCAGACACTACAGCCCTGAGCCACAATGTAGACCATCATGTGGCCTGATGCCAAGGTATACTCATCACCTAGCCTTGTACAGCCATCTGGCACAGTCGACCACCACACACCCATGCAGATATGCACCCATGCATGTCAGTACTGGCACCCTGTATGTTTGTATGTGTGTTGTATGGTGGATATGTTCACATCTACACTCCTTACAACCCCCATGGGCATACTGAAGCATGCTGTCTGATGTCAGACACCTCCCTATACCTTTTGCCCATACAACCCCTGTATGACAAATGTGGTGCATGTGATACCTGCAGAGTGATGTGCTGTGGCAATCCCACTACTGATGAGTTGTAATCCTGCCTCTGCCAAGTGTGTCAATGTATGTGCGTCCCTGTGATAGTGTGGCTGTGTTGATGCTGGCACCTGTTCATGCAGACAGGCACATGTACGTCACCTACTGTATAGCTACTGTATCCCTGTTGCAGATGTCAGTCACCATCACATATATGTTCTGAGGGCTCCACAGCAGGTAACCCATGTATCGTATCCAATAACTGCATAGAACTGTGAAAGCACTACATAATCATCAGGGGTTTGATACCCTGTGCTGGTAGGTGTGTGACACAAACATGCTTAGGTTTTACTCTCCCACCACTCACTGATTTGTCTTTGCCTCTATCTGCCTCTCCCACTCCCTCTCTGGTGGATGTGGAGACCTACACCTGCTTTGCTTGGCAGCAGCATGTGTCTTTTAAGTGATGCTCATGATCAGCTGATGGCCTCTGCATGAATTGCAGCCCTCCCCTATCTGATTGCACATGGAACAGCTGTGGTAACATTCCCATAGCCAATTGCATGGAAACATACTCCAATATCTATGAACATCATGTTGGTGTTGGCCTTTTTCATTCACTGTGAGCAGGAACTAGATCTGCTGTTTGGCAAACAGTATCTCAGATGGATTGGGGATTTACCACAACATACACTGTGGAAACAGGGCAACACACAGGAGGAGGGTGTGCCTGACCTGACTACAGACTGTAAATGCTGCTATACTGCATTTGGAGTACTGTTGGTTTAACAGTGTTTGTGTAGATATTACTGTCCTACATGTCTCAATACCTGCCATGTCAGTTCCATGTTTATGAGGAATTCCCATCTGCAGGGTCATCTGCAGACAGGGCAGTGTGTTGTGCCTTTGGTTTCATGTGTTACCAATGGAGCATCTATCTGTGGACTGCAGAAGGTAGTGTGAGGATTGCAGTCTCTAGATGGTGGAAGCCGTGACAGTTACTGGATTCTTATCCCTCATAGAACATGTGATGCAACAGACCCTGTTACAACAGTAAATGTATGAGGTTATCACAGCAACACGTCATTATTGGCCCTGTGTATATGCTTCCAACCACAACTCTGTCACCCTGTGTACATATGTTGTGCATGAAGTGGTGCATATGTGCTATACACCATAATTAGTGTCATCATATCTGATAAGCCAATGAGATATCAGACTGCTACACATGTTATGTACAGCAGGGGTTATATTTGATGACATAACCTGGATGTTTGTACAATACTGAGGTCTGTGTACTTATGGTGAATGTCGACAGTGTGTGTATTGTTAATATGTGCTTTAGCCTGTGTACAGACTGTGGTAGATGTCATTGTTCTAGGTCCCGTCCTATCTGATGTTACATACTGCTCCACTGTATGGTACCGTATTGGCGTACATGTTTGTAGGGCCATACACACACATGTCCCATACCACAGACAGCCATCAGACCAAACTGCGTAGCAGCCCAGTATATGTAGGGTCAGTCTCTGAGTGGCACATATGAAGATGGTGTCGAACAGATAGTCCATATATTGTTATATTATGCTAGCTTAACATATGTGGCTGTGGCTGTGTTCACATTGGTTGTGGTTATGCACTTTCACACAGGTGTATCTTACCCTGTACTGTGACATGTCTGTAGAGCCTGCTATATATGCAGGTACATGTGCATTCCCCCATAGGAGATGTAGGCCAGTGTTGAGCCAGTCTACTTGTAGACTGCACAGTGCATTGTTACATGCCTAGCAGTGTACTTACCCAGTGAGATGTCATGTGCAGATACTTGCCAGATTTACTGCTGCCAGGCCTCCCTTAACAGTCATGTATGTCAGACAGAGCAGTGGGATGCTGTACAGAAGTATGTCAATATCTAGTGGGTGGTATGTGGCCATGGCACCCCTGTACCAGCGGTTATTATGTGTCAGGCCAGACAGGGGTGTGTGAATGCATAACCTATGGTGGCAAATGTATTCCAGTCATTATGTGTTATACCCATCTACATGGCTGTCTACATCCATATTGTCAGGCATGGTACACATGTTTAGCACTAAGGGGTTATATGTGCACCTATAGACTGTACAGAGTATGTCAGAATGTCCACATATATTGGACAACATCTCTGCTGCAGTCCACAGGGGCATTATGTGCCAGCAGCTGTACTTTACTATGATGTCCTTAGGATGTCTGTCAGTAGCCAATGGCACACATGTTATAAGCAGATATGACCTCCAACACACACCATGTCTGTGAAGACAATCCCAATGACAGTAGGAATAGTCTACTAATATACCTGCTATACATACCTGACATCCCCATGCACTACGAGTGTGGAACTATAGAGGCTGGGGTAGGGCTACACTCCATGTCCAGGACATATGGTGGAAATATATGTACATGTTATTATCCTGATAGCCATATATATATTATTACACATGTGTAGTACTTCCAATCACCACTGTCATGGCAACCACCTACTCTAACCCCCTACATCATGTGGGCATGGTCCCTTCACATTGCCTGTATGATGGACATCCTTCCTGTGTGTGGGCATCAGTGTTACAGACAGCAGGTAACAATACCTCTTACAGGAGAACAGGCACACTTAGGGCAGCCACATATTTGTAGGAGGTTCAGGAACTACAGACAGAGTGTGCGTAGAGTTGTGTTATGCTTTGTATAGTACTGGTGTTACAGGGTGTGTGTGTACACACTACTTTACCTTGGAATGCAGTCTGTCTGCATAGCTGTCAACTGTGGGAATATCCTCTTGGTGGCAAGAGGTGTTCCTATCATGTGTTGTCTGTCCACCACACAGGTCCTGTGTCAGATATTTCACTGGCAGTGTGTGTATTGAGTGCTATCAGTACATGGCTAATCCATTTCTGTTTCTAACCTCAATTCCCTGACTAAGGGCATGTTGCAGACTGTCCTATAACACCAACAACTTGCTTAGTGTATGGCAACAGTTCTCCACATTTGTGCCTGTGTTCCAGCCTCTCTCCTCCACCTACATACCAAGCTTTGCACATATGACATGCTGTCAGGGGTTGTTCTGTAGTGGGCTGTAAGTATATCACACTATCATTGCTGCCATCAGTCCACTGCTGTTGTATCCCCCACACATACTGTGGGGCTGGGGCCATATTTGTGTGGGTGTCACCTACACAATATATGTGTGCTCTTATACACTCCAAAGGCCAGTGTATGTAACAGTGGTATATGGCCCTGTATTATTGAGTCTGGGGGGAAGCACCATAAATGACCTAGGCTGTTAAAAAATGTGGGGGTATCAAGGGTGAGCTGCCTTAAGGTATATGGAAGTACAGTACCGTATACTTCACCTATATTTACATTACTTACATAAATTGGGTTAATGCAAGCGTACTGCCTCCTGCCATACAGACTGTTCTGTTTGTCAGTGTGCATGTGATGGTGTCAGTTATGCCTTGTTATGTAACAGTTACAACTCATTTGGTCACATGACGTCTTTACCACCTAGTGATTTTGTACAGTGTGTAGATAGAGGCTGCTGAACTATACACCTGCATTACATACTGTTGATTGTTTGGTATCTTGTGGCCCAGTCTGTCCTCACTATTGTACAATTTGAAGGTCTCGGCCTGGACAGCAACAGTTGTGAACCTTTCCAGACTACTGTATTAGTATAACTGTTTCACAGTTGCTTTACTCTGTTTATATGGATGTCAGTGTCTGAACAGCTATATGACATGGCATATAGAACTGTAATAGTACACAATTAAAGGTATTCCATTTCTGAAAATCTGTATGTGGTGTTTTCCCTATGACCTCTCTGTGGGTATATGTTGCAGGCAGCAATTGTCATTTGTATAGGTGGCCCATACAGTGTCCAGTTGTTCAGGTGTTAACTGTAGGCATAGTGGCTGTTCCATATTGTGTGCACCTTCTACATATGTATCTTACTGTACATATATTTGTGTGTGTATGTGTAGTCACATGTATATTTATATATATGTATATATATGTATATATACATCTATATATAGATATATATTATATATATATATATATATATATATATATATATGTATATATACATACATATGTGTATACGTATCTGCATATCTGTGTCTGTGTATCTGTATCCTGGGGATGTTGATGGCTTCCACATTTTACATTTCCTATGGGAGGCAGACTGTACTGCATGATATGTTACCAATACCAACCTGACATCATACAGATGGGATGTAGTACTGTTAACATCTTGTGCCCATGTCGTGTCAGGTCCTGGTTATGGGATCTGCAACACTTGGTAGTGTATTGTAGGGCAGACGCGTTTGGCTGAGGGGGTGGGATTCCTATTCGTACAAGACATATAGTGTGTGGGGCCTCTCAACCCCATTAACGGTGCATGTGGACATATGTGTTTTTGTTAATCTGCCATTGCTATCTACAGATGTATGGCCATATATACCTCTATATATATATATATATATATATATATATATATATATATATATATATATATATCTGCTTACATATGTATACCTATGTCTGTATATACCTCAACATCATCTTCTTTCGGCTGTTCCCATTAGGGGTTGTCACAGCAGATCATCTGCTTCCATTTCTTCCTGTCCTCTGCATCTTACTCTGTCACACCAACCACCTGCATGTCCTCTCTCACCACATTCATAAACCTTATCTTAGGCCTTCCTCTTTTCCTGTTACCTTCATCCTTAGCATCTTTTTCCCAATAGACTCAGCATCCCTCCTCAGCACATATCCAAACCAACATAATCTTGCCTCTCTGGCTTTGTCCCCAAGCCTTCTAACCTCTAATATACTTATTCCTGATCCCGTCCACCCTCATCACACTCAGTTCAAATCTTAACATCTTTAACTCTGCCACGTCCAGCTCTAACTCCTGCCTTTTTGTCAATGCCACTGTCTCCAACCCATATAACATAGCTGGTATCACCACCCTCTTGTAGACCTTCCCTTTCACTCTTACTGGTACTCGTCTGTCACAAATCACTCCTGACACTCTTCTCCACCCACTCCATCTTGCCTGCATTCTTTTCTTCACCTCTCTTCCACACTCACCATTACTC
>NC_056731.1:199614946-199679946 GCF_019279795.1 Protopterus annectens
TATATACCTGAATATATTTGTCGATGTATAGATGTGTGCACAGTAGAATGACATTTCTGCTTGATATGTTAAAGATATTACCCTGACAGTTTACAGGTGAATTGGCTTACTGTTAAAGCATTGTAGCTGTGTTGTGGAGGGTCCTGGAGTCAGGAACTGCATGTGCTGGATATTGGATTGCACAGCATATCTGTTAGGGCTGTGGAGGGGAGCAACATAACATTGATTACCAGGTATCCCTCATTTGTGCCCCCACCCCCGTTAACAGTTCATATGGTCTGTTATGTTGTAGTGAATGGTTCAGGATGTTGTTCCCATGTGGACATGCTATACACATTTCTATCTGTGTGTGTATATATATATATATATATATATATGTATATCTACATAATTATATATGTAAACCCATATATATAAATATATATATATATATATATAAACATATTTATCTATCTATATATAGTTGATATAGCTGTCTATCTGTCTATATTTACAGATATATATTTGTCCATATGTCCATGCATGTTTGGCTCATAATTTTGGCCTGCACCTCATTCTCTTGGCAATTGACATGGATGATCTCAAGATTGAAGTCAGTAACTACTAATGACACCTTTGTGTTTTAGACTTCAACTCCTTCCAAATATGTGTTTTAATACATATAACTGTTTAACTAGCAGCATTTTAAGTGTATGAGAACACTATTTGTCATATATCCCTATTTGTACCCACATTTTGGCACACTTTATCCCAAATTCTTGCATTAAGAGGTTGTGTGGTATGATATTACTACATTTCCTCTACTGTTGAATGATTGTGCTGGATGATATGTTTGTGATAACATTAGATTTATGTATATCTGTCATGGCTTAGTGGTAAATCACTTTGTCTATGGTTTGCAGGGTCCTGGATTCAAGTCTTGCAGAGGCTGTTTATTTTGTTGCTGGGCAGAACACAGGTCATTGGATGCAGAGTGATTAAGGCACTTTAAAACAGTTGTAAGTGGGTTTGCGTGGATTTGTGTGGATGTAAGCACTGCTAACTTCCAGTTACAGTTTGTTATACTCAGTTTCTACATTGCTTTACCTGTGTGGGCAGTGCTTACCTCTTCCCAAACTGGCTGAAAACCTGCTTACTGCTGCTTAAAACTTCTTACTCACACTTACCCCAATGCTAATTTCTTTAAATAAAAGAAAAAGGGTTGATAGGAAAGTGGTGAAAAAGGGGCACAAAGAGGGAAAGACAGTAGGAAAAATAGCTAGGGATGTGCAGGCGGGTGTAGGGAAGGTCCATAGCTGCCCATTTCTTCTACAACAACAGCTGTGCATATACACTGAATTTGGAGGTAGGTTTGGACACTCAAACCCCTGGGAGAGGGGTGAGGACAACAGCAATTTGTTGTGATGCCAGTTAGACCAGATTACATGTGTCCAGTGGACACATGTGTGAAATGGACAGCTGTGTATGGGGTGAGATTTTTTTGTGGGAACAGATTGCCCTTTTTTCAGGTGGGAGTGGGATGTTGGGGAGGGATAGTAGGTATATTTGTTTAGGTAGGTTGGGTAGGTTAACAGACAAGACACACAAGATGCATACAAGGGTGGTATATGACACATGTGGGGGGTAAACACCTTGATGGGGAGGGTTGTTGGGATATCGGAAGCCCACAAGCCCCCTAGTGGTAACAGTGGACATAGATCCCCACCCATGGGCTGTCACCACTGCACCTTCACAGCCCTGAAGGTGGCTATTTTGGGGGCTGAGCCACAGAGCCAGGCTGACTCTCTAATCCTGACACACGGCCCTCAAGCTGGCGTAGAAGAGCACAACCTGGTCATTGATCGCTCTATGCATCACAACCCTGACCTGGTGACGGGTGACCAGTGCCTGTCCGCACCCACTCCCGGTGGGGCGAGCCCCATCTCCTGAGGCAGTTCCACCCGAAGGTGGTGCAGGACCAATGGACATGGAGGTGCGGGAATGGGCCCCAGAAATGCTGGTGCCCAGTGCCTTGGCCAGCTGAGGTGGGAAAGGTGGGTCCGCTGGGACCGGCCTTCCCAAGCATGCTATAATGTTTAGATTTCAACATCATATATGGGTTAGTAATAGTGAACACATTCCAGGCTTAGGTATAACAGCATGTATAGATATTCCCATTAAGCCAGACACAAGATACGGAACAGTTGCATAGCAAAGAGAGCACATGCATATATGGGGCCACAGTGGTAATAAGAAAAGCATGAAGGTACATTGATGGCACCATGCCAACAATATTGGAATAATTCAGTATGGCACATGCATGGGAACCATTAGAATATTTATCACACGATTGGCCATCAGAGTCAGTACATACCAGTTGGGGAGGGTATGTTGATTATTGTTGGAGATAAGGTGGAGGGAGAGAAAGATGTCAATTAACAAGTAGTATATTCCTGTACTTCACATTACTTTCCTAGTCAGTGCTGTTATCTGAACCTTACAAGTCTTACTACACTACCCTATACACCTATATTGGACACTGATATGGCTGTCAACATCATATGAACCAGTTCTACCTGCAGTATACACCTCTTACCTGGTATACCTGTGGAAATAATGTTTGTTAACACTGACTATTTGTACACATATGGCCAGATTCCGGGTTGATGTTTTGCACTATGCTATCCAACTCTTTCTGCACAGACTCTGGCCATGTGTTGACCTCATGCTGGTATGCTTGGACATATCTAGAATATTGCCCTCTTCCACCTTTAGTTACCTGACAAACACACATATACATTTATTTTTATTTATTTATTTATTTATGTATTTAAATTTGTTGACCGGGAGTGTCCGACTGGACATAGGTCCATTTTCAGCGGAGGCCCGGGGAGAAAAGCTTTACAGTAAAATAAACAGACAGTAGTTACATTGGATTACATAGCGATTAACAATTTAACATAGCAATTACTTACAACATATTTACAGATGAAGAACATAGTACATCAGTAGACAACTAGAATCTTTATCTGTGAAGTACATAACAGACGTTAACAAATGTTACAATGAGAAGTTCCTGCTGTATAATAAGTGCTAGGTTTATGAGCATCTGAGCTTGCTATAATCAAGGCAGTTAGTGGAGTGGGAAGAAAGGTAGTGGTTGGATGGGGTGGATGATATTAGAGTGGGAGTTGCAAGGGCATAGCCAGCATGTTTTTAGGTGCGCTTTTAGTAAAGTTTTGAAGTGGGTGCATGATGGTTCGGAGGTAATTGTGGGTGGGAGTGAGTTCCATAATTTGGCTATGGCGCAAGAGAATAGTGCTTCACCAGCAGAGTTATTGGCTTTAGTGATCTGCAAGTGATTTTTGTTGCTGGATCTTAGTGGTCTGGTGGTGCGATAGGGTTGGAGTAGATTCTGGAAGGATGGGACATTTAGTGGATGGTTTACTAGTTTGTGGGCGAGTGAGAGTTGATACCACTGAAGGAGGTGAGGGAGTTCAAGCCAGCCCAGTTCAGCAAGTGAGAGACAGTGGTGACTATGGTAGGATGCCCCTGTGGCGAATTTGGCGATTTTGTTGTAGCAGGTCTCTAGCTTTTTTAGATCACATTGCCTTAGGTTGGTATACATACTTTCCTACACAGTTATATTATGTAGGACAGTGTGGGCGACAGTGACCAGTGATATTTTATTATTCAGAGAAACTGCAACACTCACAATATCCTACAATACCAGGGTGGACGGTACGAGTATAGGTTATATTGGTCTGTATTTCACAGCACAGCATTCGTATCCAACGTACCTGTGGGAGCAATGTTTGTTAGCACTAACTGACTGTTACCACACTAGGTTTCAGATTACACATTAGTATTATGCACATACATCTCACTCTGTTACTCTACACACTCTGACCAGAGCTTAACAGGTTAGGATGTAAGTGAGACATACGTGGCTTCTTAGTCACATAAGGTATTGGGAAGTTGCTAGTGTGCCAGGTTTGTTGTCATAGATGTGTGTCAATTAGTTGTATGTCCTGTTTGCTGCCTATACATCTGGGATTATCCCACTGATTTCCCAGGGGGGAAGGTTGATAGGCATTAGATATGGGCCACTTTAATAAACAGTCTGGACATATCTGTATAGTTGTGGTGCATAATTCTGTATGCAGACTACTACCACTGGCAGGATTCAAACTGTGTGCCACTAAAGCCTCAGTTCACCACTCAGTTGCATGTGCTATTCGGGTTTTGCTGTCTGCATTTCCCCTGTTTACTGTCTATGTGTTTCTCAGTTGTACTAAATGGCCTGCGGGGATTACACCTGTCATATACAGGCATTCCTACGCATTCACGTTATAGTGCATGGTGTGGGTAACAGTGCTTAATACTGCAGTACTATTACATGATTGCAAATCTACATTACCATATGATACCAGAATATACACATACAGTCCAGCAGTTAGACCTGCTATGTCAGGGTATTACACTTTTATTGTCATACTAACAATATGAGACTCTTCCTGCCATATTCTCTAGTGTATGCAGTACTTGCCTTGAACAATACAGGTTTTATACTAGCAATTACTTTACTACTACTTTTAATTTTATTTCCTGTGACAGTAAAAGCATGAGTATTACTAACCTGCCTTGCGTACCTACCATGCAAGGCAGCAGATGTGGGCCTCCTGGTTCACGGCCCACTCCATTACATCTGTGGGGGACATAAGAGGAATATTTAGCCATACCTATCCATGATATACCTGAGCTGACAATTATTAAACAGGTAGTGGACTGATACTTACACATGGCTGGGACATCCCCTGATGCTCTTGCCTCTTGGAGCCACTCCTCCAAGAGGTCCCCCTTCTGCTGCTTCAGGTCAACATAGTGGTGACTGACCTGCTCACCAGTTCGGCGTATGCCAGTGGCACTGGTGAGGTCACAGGTGAGATGGTCCAGGCCTCCCCCTTATATTGGGAGCCCTGCTACTGGCCCTGCAGCAGTCTCTGTGCATGATCTTTAACTAGGGGTCCAGCCATGACCTTGGACTCCAGGATGTACCAGCACTGTGCCCAGAAGCACACTCCTTCTCCCCTTACTGCCATAGTGCCTGCAAGGGGAAGCTACAACCAGTTATGAGCTGTATTCCCGCCTCTTGGGTTTAAGTAGGGCTGATTTCCTGCACTTTTCTGTGATTGGCTGATTTTGAAAAGGCTAAGCTATGGGCAAACCTGCTTACCTAAGGTTGGCATTGTTTAAAGGGGTATACCACTTGGCACAAAGAGTTAGCTGGTCTACACATTGCTCACACCTCCTATGCTGGCCTGTGCAATGCTTGGTGTTGTCTACAGTAGACATTCATTATAATGCCTTTTTGGCATTGTGTTATTATTCATTACACCTTATATGTATGCCTAGTATCCCTGATTGATGTGTATGTACACTCTGTGGGGTCCTTGTGTTTTATTGGGGACTCCGACACTCTATTACAAGTACACCTCACTTCTGGGCTTACTGCTGTACTCTAGTTCACATATTTATGTTATGTAGTCAGTTATGGCACATATGACTGTATACTGATGCCTTTCATAGGTTCAGTTTGGTTATACTATGGTGAGGCCATGTTTATTACTACTTCATTCTTCCGTACTTCTGTGATGGCTTGGTGGATAGCTACTGGGGCTATGGTGTATAGGTTCCCTGGTTCAAGACCTACATGGCTGTTTATTTTGTTGCTGGGCAGACAAAGGCCCATTGGATACAGAATGATTAAGGCACTTTAAAGCAGTTGTAAGTGGGTTTTCGTGGGTTTGCGCAGTGGTAAGCGCTGCTTATTTCAAGTTATAGTTTCTTACACTCAGTTAGCTTCTACTTTGCTTAATCTGTGTATACAATGCTTACCCCCATGCAAATGCACTTAAACATGCTTACTAGTGCTTACATATGCTTACTGCTGCTTATCTGTGCTTACACCTCCTTACTACTGCCTTATTCATTATGACACTGACTCTTCACATGTGCATTTCCAGCAGTACTCCAGTTCATAAATTTATGTTATTTAGTCGATTTTGCAATAAAAATATTGGTCATACCATGCTTTGCTATGTAAAATAGACTGTGCTGCAATGGGACTCGAACCGGGAATGCCTGCTTATTAGACAAATGCTCTGCCCACTACACTATTGCTGTGCTGCTTCATTTGCATATATCTTCCGTCTTCAGCCTTTTAAGCTGCTTTAACCATAGCTAAGCAATGGGCACACCCGCGAACCTAGGGTTAGCTGTACTCAGATAAAAAAAAATAAAGGGGTTTCTTCTTTTGATTTTTATGTTCTGTTGCTGTTGTACACATGGGTGACTGTTTGTGGGGATATGCGGGCACCTATGAGTAGTCTTGCTCATTTATTTCCACTTTGTGCTATTCTACATTGCAGGGCCCCCTGCACTCGTACACACTCCGTGTAAGCCTAGGAGGTTGGGCAGCGCACCTTCATTAATATGCATGGCACGCTGCCGTCCTCCTCCTAAACGGGTGCTTCCATGCAGGACTAAGCAAGTCCTGCATGGAAGATTAGTGAATCCGGGGGCATGTCTTTTAATGATGGTTTACAATGCTCTTTGTTGTTATTACTGTACACAGTATAATTAATACAGCCTCTACATGCTGTTTTAGTGCTTCCTCCTTGCCAAACATTTAAGTTCATGTTGCTGTGTGCTGCTTCACTGTTATCATATTTTTAGTTGTATTAACTTTGTTCAGTTAATATGAAACTGAAAATGATATATTGTAATGTCTCCCAGTCAGTTATCACAGAATAGTATTTGTCAAAGAATTAAGTCAGTGTTTCTGTATATTAATTCTCAACTTTGCTACAGATGATAATTGTAAGCATGTAAATAAAGTGAAATATTCCATTGCTTATACTTTGCTACAACTTGTCTCTATTGGGTTTTACAGAATAATGATTGCAAATAAATAAATAAACCAAATAAATAAATAAATAAACAAATAAAACATAAAAACAATGCACATGTATGTTATTTCTAAATGTTGCATTATATAATATCTGTAAATGTATAAAGATAGATATTCTTCTCGCTTTTGTTTGACTATAATGTATGCTAGGGGAAAATGCTGTATGTTTGTTCTGAACTATATGACAAGTATGAAGTGAAAACATGCACTTGAAAAGTAATTTCTATCCTCATGCAAGGATGAAATAAGCTTTTGAACTGAATATTAACCGTGAACTATGTATGTTATGCAGACTGCATTTTTCCAGGGTAATTTTGTTGTATGCAGTAAGGACTTAAATTATTCAGAATAAACTCAGACACACTTGCTATATCAGGCTCTGCAGGAAAATAAAAGTTATTACTGTTCAATCTTTCAAGATGAAGTAGTGCTAATGAATAGTACAGATGAGTGGAGCAGCTAAAACCTAAAGTATACAAACCTGATAAATGGACAATGCTAGTAGGTTTGAGAATGTGAAAAGGCATGCGATGCTTTTGAGATCATGTAGATGGTCACATGTAAAAATAATTTTTTATTAACAGGAGTTATACCTGTTTGTTTCTTATCAAGATCATATAAAGTATGAAATATGTTTGAAGAGGCTAGTACTGATTGTACCTGCATATCCTGTGTTTGGTAAGTGATGCTTCTTGCTGCTTGACTGATGCTTATCACCATCTAGTTTATTTTAAAAAGACATGCTTAATTTTATTCCTTATGACTTACCACTATCGGGTATTACACAGTGGAGCTTGTCAGAGAATTAATTTATTGCTCTGCCACTGGACAGTCCACAAGGTGATATTCACAGACATATAAAATAGTGATATAAGTGATATACTTGTCCTTTTTATAACTGATTGTTACTTCTCACTACTTGGTATCACAGAAGAGGACTTGTAAAATAGTGAAATTCAATATCGCTTCCTATTTTCTTTTGCTCTTGCTTATACCTGACTGTAACATGAGATTGGAAATGACTTATCCTCCATAATTAGGCATCAGGAAATAGTAAATGAGAAAAACTCAAGACTTTGTCTGTTGTTTATAAACAATGTGCCAAATATCTGCAGATGTGTAAAGGTGGGAGGGTTGACATAATGGTTAAGGTCTTCACCTCAAAAATACGGGTTCCAATTATGTGATCGCAGATGCATTCTGTCGAATGCGTCTTGATCGAACATAAAAGAACGAAAAGGCAAAATAGCGAAGCGGCTTTTAAGCAAATTCTTTCCCTGGGAAAGAATTTGCTTGGCCGCTTCCATTACTTTGCCATTTTCAGCACTGTAGTGCGATCTCGGAGTTGGTATATTTAAGTAGGGGGTGTAAGGGGCACAGCCCCCCCCACATTGGGGGGTGGGGGGTGAAGTCCCCAGTTTATGTAATGTTTTAAAGTTTTTTTTATATATTTTTATTTGGAACAGCAATTTTTTTTCCCTTGGAAAAAAAATCGCTGTTTTGAGGTTTCGACATCGTAAACTTTCACTTACATGGGGTCAGTTTATCATCATTTGCTTTTTTAAGCACTCAATGATGTAATATATACCCAAAAATACAGAGTGGATGGTTTGATTCTGACCTTGGGTTATTGATTCATTTTATAATAGTCTGCAGACAGGTTGATAAGTATGACCCTATAATACTGAAACTAAACTGAGTATACGTATTGCTTATATTTGAAAATAACTTGCCAGTATTGAATATCACAGAACAGTGCTTGTTATAGAATTAAGACCATGTTGCTTTTTGTTACTTATTAAGTGTAAACAAATGATGCCTGTTGTATGTTGCTTCTTTGTGGTTGTAACAATAATGATACTGCATGATGTTACTCTGTTATGCAATGCCCAGCATGATGTTTACAGCATACTTCTCAACCTGTTAGTGCAAAAATCAGGACTATATATTCTCTGGCTAGAGCACCCTACAGCAAGGTGATTTAAATGGGAGCAGTTTATAAAATAACACTTAAAGAAAACAGGCAATTTTTTTTCACCAGTACTTTTAATGCTCTTTAAATGGAATAAAACACTACTGATCAGTTAAATAATGAAGTGAAAATACTGTAAGTCAAAAACAATGAAGGTGATTTCAAATGTACATTAGTAGCAGCTAGACAAAGGAAATGTAAATATTGTGTGTATTGATAGAACATTGAAAAATGCAATTAATAATTTGAAAAATATGGCAGCAGTCTTCAGAAATAATATAACAGTCCTCTGCTTTTTCTCTCACCAAGAGCAGTATAGAAGCACCAGTCCCAAGCCGATTCTTGAAGAGAAGTTCCCAAGCTCTCCAGTGGTTTGATAGTCTAGTCCCAGATGTTTTAGATTTCAAATGTAAGCTGGAAAGAAGGGAATAAAACTTTGAATATTGCAGTGGCACTAACTGAGTGGGGTGATATGAAGCAGAGGTTAACAGGCTTTAAGAGTCTAAGGGGAAGGCCTTCCCAGTTTGATCATTCAGTGCACAATAGAGTGACTAGATAAGATAAGAAGGAGAGATGCTTCTAAAGCTAAATTTATAGTAGGAATGGATAATTCAAAAGCCACAAACTCTAAAATACACAACAAAAATGGGTGGTGACTGGTAAAATCTTCAGGACTACATATTTCTCAAAACAAGAAATCAAAGTAATAACTAAACTGCAAAAAAAGAACAGACACTGCAGAAGGCAGATCTGTATGCTTATACTGACATGAAGTTCATAGGTTCATATGTTCATGTGTTTGTATTAGGCTATCAAACACCAGGGTCTTTATAAGCCTAACCATGCAATCCAACTCAGTTTTTTCCTTGAGTACATTGGATGTCTATGTGGTGGGAGTACATTAGTAATGAGGTAGCTAAGGGTTGTGTGTGTGGGAGGGTATATTAGTTTGGGATTAGTTAACTTACTGTCCACCTATGTTCATCAGAGATATGGGGGTCAGACCAGGGTATGAATTTATGATTTCTCATCCAATTATCAAGGTTTCACCTGAAAAGTGTCAGGGATAAATCCCTATTTCACATGGATGGGGAGCCTGCTTCATAATGCAGGGATCCTCGGTGACACACATCAATCTCTCCAACATGTTTTTTTGTATGACACAACAAAGTTCAGGTCCTTGGATCTAGTGTTCCTGGTGCTGTTTGTTTTGTGGATGTGCAATAGGTCCATTAGAGATGGGACTGAGGATGCCTTATATGCCAGGCAAAGAACACCTCTCAATAACCTACAGGACACTGAGTAATAAGACAAGGCATTAAGATAATCTTTGTAGGACAGGATACTCATACCCTGCATTCTCCTGGTGAGAAACATTTGAGGGCATTCAAACAGTTGCAGATACCTGGTTAGGCAAATGCCAAAGGGGGCATTGTATTTGGTAATGGGTCTGATAAGGGCCGAGTAGAGTAGTACTATAATTTCTTTGGACCTAGATGTCATATCCTAGCTTATAAGTTGGGTGATATCACATGATTTTCTTATTATCTTAGCTACATGTTGATTGAAGGCCAAATTACTATCAACACATGTTCTAAATCCCTAACTAATGGATCAACTCTTAAAGGTGTTTTACCAATGGGTTAATTAGCTTGAGTGTGCAACTTCTCAAAGGGCACTATAATATATGTATATCTTTGAGTTGAGTTTTAATCTGTCGCTCTGGCACCAATCATTTATTTGTGTCAAACCCTCTTGTAAGATATTTGTGTCATGGGGGAATCTATGACAACTCACAGTTTACAGTGATCTCTGAACCAGATGAGCTAGAGGTCTTCGACATTAACCTTAACTATCTGAAAAACAGATGCCAAACAGGAGTGCGCACAGCGCAGAGCCCTGGGGTAATCCACTGGAGACTTCTTGGGTCATATCTGTGAGCCAGCTAGCAATCCAGTAGTTATACAGATATGTATGCCTAGTTCTGTGAGTTTGTCAACAATACCTGAGTGGAGTATTAATGCAGCACCAGGCATGGATGGTATTGGTTAAGCATGTAATGAAGATATGAATAAGGAACAGAGAAACCTCCTTTTGCAAAGATTACATTTTTGCAAAAAAGAAGGTTTTAATAGAGGAAATATTTGTCAATGTGTGAGGGTAATAGGGAAGAAGGGAGAGAAGGACAGTTTGAAAAACTGGATACTAATCTCTTTCAATAATATGTATTATAACATTATTTTTAAAATTATGCAATATAGATTTGAAAAAGTATTTTAAACATTATATAATGAAGGGATATTTGCAATAAAGGAAAATAAAATTAAGGAAATATTTTTAATGATAAAAGAACTTATAAACTTAATTATATATCAGATATGTAGTGCAAGGCTAGTAGGTTGTAATATGGCTAATACTTTTGACAATTTAAATTATGAGCAAATGTGATGCATCTTAAAAGCTTATAATGTTAAACATCATATTATTAAAATTTTAAAGAATGCATATAATAAGGGAAAATTTAAAATTTTAGTGAATGGATATTTAAGGGATAATACAAGAGTTCAGAAAGGTTTGCTACAGGGATGTCTACTGAGTTATATAACATACTTTTTTACGAATGCTGGTATACTCATAATAAAAACAATGAGAATATTTAATAAGAGAAAGTCATGAGGTAAAAAGGCTTTAGTGCTCTTTTAAGTTACAAAAAGGTTTATTTAATTAATACTATTTTAACAGGAGAGCTCAGTTATATAGCAGGGTATTTTTTTCTTTTTCTAATTGTTTTGATAAGGAATTATTGCATTTTAGTTTTTCAATAATCTGTGAATCTATATTAAATCTCATAAAGTGAGGAATATTATATAAGAGAAAATGGGGGATTAAATTCACTTCAACCTATTGTACATCTATCTTTTCTAAATTTGTTTGAAATTTTGAATTTGGTTCGTAGGAAACATAATAAAATATTAGTAAATTATTATTATTATTATTATTATTATTAGTAGTAGTAGTATTTAGATATAATAATATATGGGACTTATGGACAGCCATAAAAGAGGTAAAATGAGAAGTGGAGAGAAGCTTGGATATATTGGGAAAATATAAAATAAAGGAAAGTAGAAAGTGGTTCTTTTAGAAAAAAAAATAGAAAGAATTTTTATGAAAATATATTAGAAAATGGCATTATATTAAACGTTGGGCAGAATTAAAGGTAGAATAAATTGTTGCAATTAGACAGAGAATGACAAGATTCAGAGTATTAACATAATGGCTGGAATTTATTTGGTGATTAGTATTTACCAAATTACCAATAAACACTTCCATGTTGTATAAATCTGTAAGTGAAAGGTTGTTTCATGTATGAGATGTTGAAGAAATAATGGAACATGTTTTAAAAAAGTGCCCTAGGGTATGCAGATTATGGAAAATGTTAAACAAAGGAAAACATCTTAAGAGATATGGATATAATACATGAATATATAGACATTATATAAGACTGTATTAAAGCTTAATAGATTATATGGACAAAGTTTACATGGCAGCAACTTCTAGTGTTTAAAATGCCAGAACTAAAGAATTACTAACAAAATATGGAATGAAAACGAGATTTTGAATAAGACTAAGTTTTGGTTGTGGCAAACGGATGACTCTTTACAATGTATGTATGTATTTACCTGCAGCTTCCAGTTCATCGTTAACTAGTTCCTGATTTTCACCTCAGTCTCTGAAACCATAATAAAGAGATGATAGGGCCAACGTGATAGAATGGCTACCCTCATGTATGACATACAATGATGTCAAATGAGTTCATCTACTCATACTTAGACACACACAGATGCACACACACACACACACACACACACACACACACACACACACACACACACACACACACACACACACACACACACACACACACACACTCTCTCACAAAATCTACTCTGAATAATCTTCCAACTTTCCCATCACTTTCTCTTTCTGGCAGACACCTCCTTCCTTCCTTCATGCCCCAGAATCATGTTAACCATGTAGGGAGAATCTCACAATGAAAAAGACAAAGCAAAAAAGACCCCCCCCCCCCATGAGCTCACTGCTGTCTAACTCATTTTTGGGTCCATGTTATTATTCTGGAGAATAAAGGAGGACAATATTGTAGAGTGATTATCCTGTAGTGCATTGAAAGTGTGCTTTTTCACTTACATGCAACTGATGGGATTACTTCATAATTTGATAGTGATGGTTTTTGGATTCAGCTAAACATATGACTCCCATTATTTTGCATTTTTTTCATTTTATTTTCTTCCTCACAATCATCTAAATGGTTCCATTGCTTGCATTCAGTTGACCCGTTCATTGGTGAGATGGCATCTAGACCACTCAGAAGGCACAGCAGTCCCAACCTGGGGCATCATACAACAGGATAGGTTGAGTAAAGCCCTGGAGCCAGTTCATTCTCTTTCTTGCAGGCACTCATCAGCATGCACAAATTGTGATGGAAAACTGGCCAGCTCACTCAAAAGGTGAAAGCCCTCCAGTCCATCTATTCCCTGCTATGGGCTCACTGGTCCCATCCTCCCATGAGTAGTGGGAATCAGGTAGCGGGGAGTGGGTCTGTTAGTCTGTCAGGCAGATTGGTCTCTTCCAATCCCTGAAACTCATAACCTCCAACATATGCTGTCTAGAGCACCACTGGAGCTGCCCATGCTGGAAACTATTCATCCCTGCCTGTACAACTTCCCCTTTAGGATGTGTCAGTGTTTAGGAGTGCCTGCTTTGCAGGTACAGTCATGAAAGGTGTGACACCTAATGCTCCCACTATGTGTCAGTGTCACTCATAGAGTGAGCCAGAGCTGCCTTTCTCCCTTAGGATGGGCAAGCTGGCAGCAGCCTCCTTACTTCCATCCTTCCCTGCTCAACTTCTCAAATAAAGGTCTTTTAGGTTGCAATCAGGGCTTCTTCCCTCTGTGCAGTGAAGGTGCATTCTGAATATTTTATTGCCACCATTCTGGACAATACCAGTCTTTGTAGATCAGCGAAAAGAAGTTAAATGTAGGACATATTTGAGTGTTGTCAGCAGATACATTTTGGTCAGTGCTTTTCTGAATTTGGGCGCTATCAAGTTTGATACTTTATAGCATAATTTTAGTTGCCCAAGAAATTGCTGTTTCAGAGAGACATTTAAAATATAATTTATGATTCAGAATAAGGCCTAAGTATTTTGGCTGTGATGCTTGATGGATGTTGTTTAAAATGTCTTTAAACTGAACTTATTAGGCATTAGTAAGTTTTTGTAATGTGCTAATGTGAGTTCTAATTTCCTAGTGTTTATAGACAGCTTATTTTGAGAAATTCAGTGCCAGTGTGTCATAACATCACCCTCTTGTCTGAGCTGTAGGCCATAGGATGTGACATGCAATGTGAGTAGAAGAAGATTATCAACTTACAGCATTGGTACATTTAGCCAGAAAAGGCCTTCCTTGTACTCATTTATGAAAAGAGAATGGGGCCTAAACTGAGATCTGAGGGACATCACAGATGAAAAGACTTGCATCAGAGACTGAATTATCAGCATATACTAAAAAGTCCTATCAAAGATGGATGTTCTTTTGGAACAAAGCAATAACATCTAAATCAAAGTTATGTCTTTGTAAGTTTTTCAATTTTAGTGAATAATCAGCAAGTTGAAAAGCATCAGTCAGATCTTTGAAAATATCACCAGTTAATATACCACTGTTCGTGTTGTTACAAAATTTATTTGAGACTGTATATATTACATCCACAGTACTAAAATCAGACCAGAAACCATGATGGACATCATCTGGAATACCATATGGTTTAAGAGATCAATACGTTTTGAGCAGGGTCAGTTTTTTCAAAGACCTTAGTAATGGGACATAGATTTGCAATTGGCTTTAATGGATATGGATTTTCACTTGTTTATATATTCCTTAGTTTACAGAAGATTTAAAGACTTCACAAAATTCTTTTGCAAGCCCCTGAATAAAATAATGATAGTCATCCAGAAAAATCCACACATCTTACTTCCCATTTTATATATAATATTGTTTACCAAACCCTATAAAATGGGAGCAGAAATGAATATGCACAAGTTTGGCATTATTTTTTCTTTTCTGATTGATCACTATATTACATTTCACATAAATCCTTTAACAATAAAATCTCAGACATAACTCCATATGTTGCTGATAGTTACAAAACTTAATGTGACATACATAACTTACCTGTTTCTTTATCCAAGCCTTTGTATGTTGTGATAGTCTAGACAGAGTTATAGTGTGGTTTTTACTATGACAAAAAAAGTGACAGGGGATACTTTTGGTGCTACCAAAATGTCAAATGTAGTAGTAAGAATGCAGGTATTAGGAGTGAGCAGAAAATAACGAGAAAGCCTGGGTTGTTTTGTTGAAAACATAAATTATCTTTTTACTGCTACAAAATTAGCAGAAGTGATCTGAAAGGTGGATGGATGGAAATGCTATTCTAACCTATCTTGGCAAACGTGAAATGTGGAAGTTAAGTGGAAATAGTGAGGCTGAGGTTGTATTTACTGCCGCTAAAGACAAAAGGAAATAACTTGTATTTTTGCCACCAAAGAAGCGCGTGCACACATATACTCACACACACACACACACACACACACACACACACACACACACACAAAGATGAGGAGAAGAGGATGGCAGAGTGCTACAAAATGCAACAGAAGTAAGATAAATAGAACAGGAAGGCAATGTTAGCCTTAGCTCTTGCCAAACATATTGAAAATTATTTTGAAAGTAAGATGCACAGATTCAAATTATTTACTGCTGCCAAAAAAGTACAGAAATAAACAGTATGCAAGAAATGAAATAGGATGACCATAATTTCATTAAACTGGACAGCACCATCAGAACTACAACAGTATGATTCTACAGCAGGTTCAGCCGTAGATGAAATGGCACCCTAGAGGGAAAAGCTCCATGACGTTCTCCACAGCCGCAGTGCTCCCCCATCATGGTCGCCCAACATCATTCAGTTTACTTTTTTTATACATTTTCATACAGTTTCAGTGGTGCAACAAATAGCCCACTCACTTTTCTTGTGCAAGGTTGTGGGTTCTATTCCCACACTCGATAAATAGATGGATTGATGACACTGCATAGCAGCATAAGAGGTGGTGCTGTACTCCTGAGTGTGTCATCTTTCAGACATGTTAAACCAAGGTCCCCTTGGCTTGAGTTGCTGGAAGACCAGATGGATTTTTGGGTTGGTGGTTGGTATAATGGGTAAGGTGCTTAGCTCACAGACAGAAGATGTAGAGTTTGATTCTCACCTCTGAAAATTAAATTGGCTAGGCTTAAAATGGTCGACAAGGACAGCTAGCCTCATACTTATATATGAACCTATTTTGCCTAATTCTTCAGCTTTCTCTTGCATCATTCCAATGCACCCTAACTGATAAAGTCTTTAATGTAACAAATGTGGAGGAAATAATTGAATTAAGCCAGGGGTTTTCTATATGTTCTGAGGTGCATTTTCGATGTTTCCCCTAGGGCAGACTGTACTATAATAACAATGGAAGAAATACCTAAATCAAGCAATGTTTTTTCTATGTTTCAAAAGTATATTTTAGAATTATTTTCCAAATATTTGATTTAATAACATCCCAAACAAAAATAATGACCAAGGGAAGAAATTCAGTCTTAGTTTACATTTTTAAGCTGTGTCCGACAAAATAGCAGTTCGCAATAAACTGAAAAGACAAATGTTTGAGAGGATGCTTTATGTTCTATCTGGGAATAATGCCTGCCTCCCTGCTCCCTCAGCTTTTGCTCTGGTATTAGACTGGAATGAAGGCAGAAATATGCCACAGTCATATATTTCAAGTATTCACTGTCAGACATATATACACAGCATCCTTCCGCATCCATCCTTCAAAAGACATCCACCTGATGTCTATAATTCTGATGTTAGATTGGTACAAGCATGAAAAAACAAACAGAACACAATAGCATAATCTACTGCTGTCAGAGGTATATAACAGCTTGCCTCCATACACCAAAATAATAACCACCCGTACCCGTATACAATGTTTGATCATCAGAAAAGTAAACAGACCATCACAGTAATCTGTTCCAGCTTGTTAGTCCAAAACCATTTTCGCTGCCACTATGTAGGCTATAATGACCTTGTGTGCACACTTCTGTAGTTTGTCAGGAAAGTTAAAGGAATAATGACCACACTGTCCATAGCCCCCACACAATCTATAATGACATTCTGCGCACACTGTGATAAACCGAGATGTTGCCAGCCCAGCTAGCTGGAATTTTATAAATAATTATATGTCACTTGAAAATATTAATATGATTTATATAGAAATGTGACACTGCCAGCCCAGCTAGATATAATTTTGTAAATAATTCTATGTCATTTGTGAATAGTAATATGATTTGTATGCTTGCCTCAAAAATGTATGAAAACTATATGTTCTGTACTGAGCTTCAAGATTATAACCACAGTGCACCCTTCTGGAAAAGAGCAGAAATGTGTATAAACTACATGTCAATGCAAATGTATGGTTTCATAGTAGAAGATGGGATATACAGAGTTAACTTGCAAAACTCTAAGAAAATAAGTTTTATATAGTTATATATTAATATAGTTGTTTTTGTACCATGCAAATAGAACTCCTGAGCTCGTAGACTGTGAGTGCTTAGCCCACTATCTTTGAGCTCATATCGTGCTACTGAAAACAGCTTGTATTTTGTTAATCATTGCATCTGCTGTACTAATTTATTGAATTCCTGGACTCGTGTGAATTTGAGTAGCTAGTGGGTGCTTGTAATTCAACTCGCATGCTCCTAGATAGGGCTTATTTGTGAGTTCAAACTCTCGCTTGCTACTACTCTGTGCATCTTTAACTTTTAACTGTTTATACATTAATACAACTTTGTGCATTTTTATCTGTTTAAACATTATTCCTAGTCACAGGATTGTTAAGGTACATTCTAGTCAATCTTTAAAGCTTAAACCTAATTTCCCCCTGGGTACTTCAGTCATTTAACTGCTACTTCCTGGGACATGGTGTTTCTCAGCCAATTTTAAATTGTACATACTCAGCCTCTGCTAAACTCACACTTACTGTATCCAACAGTCTGCGCTCTTTAATCCGAGTGCAGAAGAATACAAAACATATACGAAACATAACTGCTACTTCTTGTGACATGGTGTTTTAGCCAATTTTATATTGTAAATACTCAGCTTCTGTTAAACTCACACTCATTATATCCAACATTCAGTCTGCGTTCTTTAATCTGAGTGCAGTAGAATACAATATATTCAGTTGCAGTGCCCAGACTTCCTGCTTAACTGCATATTACCTGGACTTATTGCTGCACTGGCTGAATCAAAAGGTGACACAATAAAGCCCAAAGGACGGCTAAAATCCACTCCAAACAATTTTAATGGGTAACCAAACACACAGCATTAACGTCAAAAAAATACGATCATTGTAAGATCATTAACCTACATCTGAGGAAGTTGTTAAAATGAAAACGTATTTTTTTGACGTTAATGCTGTGTGTTTGATTACCCATTAAAATTGTTTGGAGTGGATTTTAGCCATCCGTTGGACTTTGTGTCACCTTTTGAGTCACACTTTCGTTGTTTAGTGGTATTTTAGGTGACTCGGTGGACTTTTTCTTTTGTGCAATAGTTGAATGGTAACTGCGTTTGAACTGCTGCTTTGTTTTTAACAATATAATTCCTTCTTCTGCCTTTTATTTTGTTGTAACTGTTCTTTAAATTTGATTTTTGCTGCTGCATTCATTTGAACTGTAATTCCTGCTGCCTACTTGTGTAATCTATCTGTTGCTCTGTATTTTAAAGTGCCCTAACTACTTAAACTCAGCTACCTTAGTCTTTTTCTTAATCTGCTGCCATACCTCCTGATACTTTTCTCCATCGTACTTTCTGGATTCTCCTTCCTGCACACTTCTACTGTTAGCTGACTTTTTCTCTACTATTTCCTTTCTCCCCTCTCACTAGCAAGGATACTAAAACTAGTCCTATGTTTTTTCTCCCTTACAGCTTGCTAAGTCTTGTGTTCCCACCTCCCAAGATGTCCTTCCACTGTAACTCCCTGGTGCACCACCAGTGAAAGCAAGCCAACTGGAACTAATCAAGTACTGCAAAAAAAAAAAGTGTTCTACTTCCCTCCAAGACCGAATGTGTATGTAATTCATCTACTGTATCACTTCCACTGTTTTTGTTTATATTAATTTATGCTTAGTGAAGTGCCCCTTCACATGCGTTAGCAGCCTACAGATGTCTATAATCCCCTTCTACCCCCTGTTCTTCCCCTCATTCCCATACTCACATCTGCTATATCCCAGTAGTCTTTACTATTTGTGCCACCAGAGTGCAGTGTTAACCTACTCCTTGTTCTTAACCATATCTCTCACTAGCACCAGTCTGTATTAAACTTTTCCATAATTTCTCTAAATATTTGGCTCACAATTCTAAATTAAGTCATAGCTACATCCCTGTGCATCCTTACCTGAAATGGCTCTCATGCTCACTGTCTATCTTCTATTTTACTGATTGTTCTTGGTAGACAACCTCTTCTTCTTGACTCTACCCGGTCCATTCGCCCTGCGGACACACTCTGCTCCCCTATCCAGCCCCCAGTTCCCACGCACCCCCACTATCTCTAGACTTATACTCTACATAACCACACCCACTCCCTAATTATCCAAAACACTCACTCCACCACCAACCCATTATAATTTCTTATACCTGCCCCCCACCTATTACTATTCACCTCCGTCACCCCTCCCCACAAAATTCAACCCAACCTACTCCCCTATCTATTCAATATCACATGTGCCCTCAACATATTTCTAACTCCACTATGCTTTCAAAGCCTATTTGCCTCATAGCTCAAATACTTCTTCTTCTCACCTTATCCTATCTCAACTATCTCACCCAGCCCCTTACTTCTAGCCATTCACCACCTTTTCATACTACTAACACATTCTCCAAACTACCCACACACTCATCAACCCTAATATCCCCTAGCTATATCCTATCAATAATTACCTACTTTTTCCCTACAAACGTATATCTACCTTCAAGCATTCTACTCCCTCGTTATTCAGCCATATACCCACAAATCCCTTGAGACTCAAATCTGATACTAAGCAGTCCAAGTACCTCTTTTTCCAGATTCACCAGCTAATTACCATCCTTCGTTCTGGTGATATACACCCGAACCCAGGCCCCCCTATTCCCCATCATCCAAATCCATTCTATTTGCTTCACTAAATGCTCAACGTATAGCTAACAAAATCCCCATCCTCCATGCTTGGCTTCCCCACAATCAACCTGACAGTCTGTCCATTTCTGAAACTTGGTTAAAACCCCATATAAAGGACTCTGAAATAACACCACCAACTGCTTTATCATTAGAAAAGATATAACTCCTAAAAAGGTGGAGGAGTAGCTCTCCTCTACTCATCCTCTCTTTCAGTTACTCCTTACACAAAACCTATTCCCCAATTTAATAATAATGAACTAATCTTAGCTCTACTTCAAATCAATAGATACAAACACGTATGTATATCCTCCCTTTATATTCCCCCTGGAGACAATATCCCAGTACTCAAAGATATTCTCTCCTGGCTTTCCACTAACATTAGCAATGAGACCATAATTTTAGGAGACATGAACATTAATTGGTCCTCTATTTAGTCCTCAGCAAACTCCCAAAATATTAACCTCTATAATTTCTATCAGCTTAATTCCATAACTAGACCTTCCAAAGGCCACTTCTCTGGGAGTACCCTAGACTGGATCTTAGTTTCTCACCCTCATAATTTCTTCGATAGTGGCATACTTCCTGACTCCCTTAGCGATCACCTCCCCACTTTTGCTTTCCACCTTCCGTCCCCCTTACAAGTATCTCATAACTATATCTCTACTCACTCCCTAAAAAACTTCAATGCAACTACCTTCTCAAACTCACTAAAATCCATAAACTGGAGCCTTCTAAAAACTCTCCCTTTTGAAAATGCCATGACACACTTCAATACAACATTCTTAAACCTCTTAGATACAATTGCCCCTTTAAAAACAAAAATAATGAAAAGCAAAACTGCCCCTTGGCTAACCAAAGATACACTAGCTGCCATGCACCTTACAGAGAAAGCTTGGACATGCCACCAAACAAAATAAAACACCCATCACCCTTAACAAATACAAAACACTTAGCAACAAAGTCAAAAAGCTTATTATAGCAGAGCACAAAGCTTATTTCTCCGTATTACAAAGTAACCACAATACTAATCCCAAAACATTCTGGAATGCTATCGCCACCCTCCTCAGTCCTAGTGGAAAAGAAAACCCTTGTCTAGATCCAAATGGCCATGACATAGACCTGGCCATCCAATTGAATTCATTCTTCATTGATTCAATTACCAAACTTACCTCATCCTTTGCTAACAACTCTGCACTGTCTAATTCTCCACCCTCTCCACTATCTTTCTCTACCTCTCAATTCCCTAATACCTCCATATCCCAATTCCCTGCTTTCTCTATAAAACTAACTCCCCCATCTACTATAAAAAAACTACTCCAGAAATTGAAACCAGGCTCTAATGCCCCTAACAACATTCCCTCCTTCTTTTTAAACATAGCTGCCAAAGCCATTGCCTTCCCCATCTGTATCTTAATCAATCATTCTATCCAAGAAGGCTATGTAGCCCAACTTTGGAAAAAGGCCTTCATTATACCCTTACACAAAGGGGGCAACAATAACAATATTCCAAACGTCCGACCTATCGCCATCCCATCCCCCATCTCCAAGCTTCTAGAAAAATGTATCCATCTACAACTTCTACCCTATCTCGTAGACAATCACCTACTAACTCCCACACAGAATGGATTTAGACCTGGCTGCAGCACTACCACTGCTCTTGTTTCTTTCCTTGAAACCATTAACAAAGCCACCCCCCCCCGACTCTGGCTGTACCATATCTATGCTCCTACTTGACCTCTCAAAGGCCTTCAGTACCATCTCTTACAATCTTCTCCTTGCTAAACTCTCTAAACTAAACCTATCCCTCTCCTCACTTAACTGGTTCACCAGTTACCTTGATAATAGGCAACAAGCAGTTAAATGGAAAAAATCCACTTCCTCATACCTCAGCACCCCCACAGGCATACCACAAAGTTCCATATTAGGTCCCCCCTCTGTTCAATATTTCCATAAACAATTTCCACCACTCAATCCCTAATGCTAAACGTATCCAATATGCAGATGATTCAACTATAATCTGTTCTGCCATTATTATCCCCACTCCCAAAAAGCTAACCCAAGAAGCCTTCTCCACCACTGAACAGTGGACGTTAAACAATCACCTAGCACTCAATGCCTCAAAAACTAAACTTATGTTATTTATCCCTTCTAAAACAACTACTATAGATAAAATCTCATTTTTCATTCCATCACCAGCTAGAACAACACATCTCTTGAATTAGTATCAGAAGCCAAACTATTAGGTGTTGTCATCGATAACCAACTTAAATTTAACTCCCACCTGCAAATAAACATATAAAAAACACCAGAAACTTGGTATGCTCTACCGTCATAACCACTACCTCACTCCCTTTGCAAAGTTCATTCTCTCTACCACATACCTCATCCCTTCTCTCCCATATGGGGTCCCACTCCTTACAAACCTACAATCTTCTCTCAAGACAAAACTGTCTTCCTCCTATAATAAAATTGCCAGGTTTGCCTCAAGCCACAAATCTTCTACCCATCACTGTATCACCCTACACAAACTAAATTGGTTAGAGCTGCCCAGTCATCTCACCTACATTCAACTCATCCATGCTCACAAACTCATCTTCAACCCCTCCATCTGTCCCTCCCTTTCCTCCTGCTTTAAAATACACCAGTCTGAAAGACTTCTAAGATCCAACAATCAGAATCTGATAGACTTGCATAACTCTACCCGTCCTTAAGGCAAAAGTCTCCTATCCTTTGCCCTAGCATGCCAATGGAATTCCCTACCACCATTCATCCGTACCATCACTAGCCACTCTGCCTTCAAAATCTCACTTCACTCACATCTAACATCTCTTTGGGAATGCACCTGCTCCCTCCCCACATAATTTCCTTCTCCCAATTACTCCCTCCTCTCCTCCTCCCTTCCTCCCTCCCCCTCTGCCCTTCTACCTCATACTCACCTTCTGCCTCCTCACCTCCTTTCTTTATTCGTTTCTCCTTACTTTTTCCTGTCTCCTCATTCCTCCCTTACCTCTCATCCCTACTATCACCCTCAGACATCCTATGTATTTCAATGTCCTACTGTTATTTGTATAGCATAAACAAATATATCTGTAAATAATTACTTATGTTTTACAGCTTTTATTTGTTCAGTGTCATGAATTGTATCTTTGAATGCTATATTCTTATTTGTACTTCTTATTACTATGTAACCTAATACTTTGATTATGAATATAGTTTTATGGAGCTTTTCTCCCAAGGACTCCATTGAAAACAGGTTCCTCTTGGCCCAATGGACGATCCTGGTAAACCAACTGCAAATAAATAAATAAATAATTAAATACGCTGATAAGTAAAGAGTTTTACAATGTGTTATAAAGTTAATCTCAGCTAATAGACAGGATGTCTAGGCTAGGGACTTCTTTCCATTGTCTGGAAACAGAGGGAATTACAGGTTTCCAAGGTAATTGTTTTATGACTTTTAGTTTCAGGCAAGCTTCTAAGAGACAATTGTCAGCTTCTGAGAGATAAGTATTTTTAACAAAGACATGTTAAAATGTAAGTTCCTGCTAGCCTGGGAAACTTAAGCAGAGGTGACAAGAATGATGTAATCTGAGATGATTCAGCAGTAATGTGTATTATTAACTGAAGAACTATCTCAGAGAAAAAGTCAGTGCATTTTGTTTCTTGTTCTGGACCTGTTAACAACTCACCAGCACTTGCTTTGCTCTGTAAGTTAGTTATTTAGAACATAGTTTCTCTTATAGATATATATATAAATATAGCAAGATTAGCGTAGATGTTTTCTATATTTATGTGAGACTGTCCTACAATGTTGTTTTAAAGTATTTTCTGTGATTCTGAACTCTGTTGTCCCTGTGTTGTGTTAATGAGTATTATTATTTAATAGTAAATATATTTAAACCTTTTAATTGTGGCTGGTTTGTGTAGAGCTTTATAAGCTCTTAACGCACTTGCATATATTTGGTGATACTGTACAATCCACTCCTAAATAGCCTTCAAGTCTTAGTCACACTTACCATTTGGATAATAGTAACATTGCACAGCAGAATTGGACATCCTTTGGTAAGGGACTTTATAGTAGCTGATAAGGGTGGTTGGTGTCAGGTGGTACTACCATATAGTCTGGGCAGAAGGGGTCCAGCCTTCCTCATGAGTGTCTGTGTGTTTGTATATAAGTAAAAGCTCAAAGGGTGTGTGTGTCAGCTACTTGGAGAAGGCCACGAAGCACTGGACATAGAGAGGGTGGTGGAAGTTTTGGCTTGACCACTCAGCTGAGATCCAAACCGTATAGTTGTGCTAGCGGCGAGTCTTATTAGGGATCTGGAGAGAGAGAGGAAAAAAACAGCCCCAGACTGACTGTGATCTCTGTGTGCTCTTAAGGGAAATTATACTTTACTGTGTGTGTACTGTTCATCCTCCCAATGTGCACTGGTGTTAGTGGTGAGGATTGAGGATTCTTGATTACTTGGCCAGTGCACACATGTTACACACACCTATGATATTTGACTGAAAGGAAAATAAAAATAGTAATAACCACACTGTTTCTGTCCCTTCCCAAACATACACAACTACAATGACCTTCTATGCACACCTCTCAGCAGAGTTGGTTTTAGAGTAGATGACATTCAGGGCAAAGGCCACTGCTAAACTTGTGCAAATCTACTTAAATAGCCTGGGGTGTTAAATTCAAAGGGTCTGGCTGTTCTGTAATGCATTGTATGTCTTATTTCTGAAAGATAATTACTTTTTTAAACTATTATCCAGAAAAGAGTTATGAATGGGCCTGGCAGTATTATGTGTATTAAATATCTGAGATACTACTGTTGGCATAAATACACACTGTCACTACAACTGAACGTCAGGAATACCACACAACCTACTCTGATGTTTCATACAAGCACACACATACTGACATTGGCCCTGACAATCCAGGAATATCAAACAATGCACACACACACACACACACACACACACACACACACACACACACACACACACACACACACACACACACACACACACACACACACACACATTCTGCACACTTACAGGCAAATTCTTTGGGGTGTTGGAGAAACCAGAGCACATGACAAACCTAAACACATACAGGGAAGTCATGCAGACTCCACACAAAAGAAACCACAGCCAAGAGCTCAACAAGAATTATTCAATGTGAGATGGCAATGCTACTCACTGCACCTCTGTACCAATAATCAGTTACATTCATATACATCCAGCTCTTGCCAGACCACTAAAGATAGCTTCTGATGTAGTACTATAATTCTTCTGATGGAATACTAAAAGAAAGTGCAACCAACTTGGTACAGTTAAATACCATCACCACATGCACATAAGCACATACACACACAAAGGTTATAATAATATGATTTTACCCTGATTTTAGTAAATACATTATTTTACATTACTTCTGTCACTCCAGATCAGTGACTACTATTTAAAAGTGATTAAACAACAACAAAAGTATGTCACTTGTATCCACTGATGGTCATCAGTTTTAACTTTATTGTGTATACTTCAGATGAATAAATGCAGATCATAATAATAAAGTATTTTATTGAACTACTATCGCAAAGCTAGATCATCCATAGAAAGAAACTGAGCAAACAATAAGAAGGTCAGTTACATTCATCCTTAGACAGTTCCTACCTCTTAGCAAACAATAAGAGGGTAAGTTGCATACATCCATAGACAGCTCTTACCCCACTAAACAATTAAAAAACACCCCTGAATGCACTTCAAATGTTTTATCTGTGATGCAGAAATTGGCACTTAATCAATTTCAAACTATTCCAAGTTGCTCCACAAAAATCATATTAATCTTGTAAAGCCAGAATAAACAGCATTTTCCTCCACAAACAGCCCCCACAAAAGCATAGGTATTTAGTCTGTGTGCATCCCACATACCCAACTCTTTTAAATTAAAAAAAAAGTCTCAACATCCCAGAAAAAGAATCAGTGACAAATTTGAACATACTGAGGAAGAAAAAGGCCACAAAATCAGGGACAGATTGTAAATATTCTTCTTACATCATATCCCTGGAGAACTGAAAGAATAACAAGTTTGCATAGCATGTATCTCTCTCTCTCTCTCTTTTCTCTCTCTCTATATATATATATATGTATATATATATATATATATATATATATATATATATATATATACATGTGAGTGTATATGTGTATATATATATATATATATATATATATATATATATATATATATATATATATATATACATATATGCATTCTACGTGCTGACATTTCAATAGGGAGCCATATTATGTTATTCCTACCTCTATATCCCCATCAGTGTTCCCCAAATATCATGGAAATTACTTTAATGTCATTGAGTGGCTAAATATCAAATTAAATACCTTACTTTTGGAGAATTTCAATCATACAAGCATGGATTGCTACACTTTTTATAAAAAACAACACACTGTAGCAATTTGTACAACCACCTAATGGAAGATCTATTATCATTGATAAGGTCACTACTCACCTTGCATCTGTCTGTACCCCACTACGTATCTCCTCATCAGTGGTTACATCTGTTCAAAAGTCATTCAACTTCTCTTCCAGGTCTGGGGCTTCCACCCACCAATAAATAAGCCTGCCTTTTGAGATGTCTTCATAGTAAATCTTCTTGTAGAAATTCTAAGCACAGTTCTCAATGATTCCCAAAAATGGGCTGAATTGAGAGGGCTGACGGATTAGCTTCCAACTTCTATCAGGACTTAAGCATTTATAAAAAAAATTTGTATCCATCTGCCCTAAATATAATGGCAAATTCAGGGACAAATGCCTCTGGAGGAAATCCCATACCAATAAACTGGACAGCAAACAAAGGAAAATTAGAAAAAAGTATAAGAAATCACTATCTCCCGATATTGCAATGGCACTGAAATATGTCAGCAAATAATTTAATATCACTAATAGTAAATTTAAAGTTAAGCATAGGGTTAAGGGTGCTATAGATACCAAAGGAACCAAGCCTACCTTTCTTCAGCTATGTCAGAAAGTTATGGAATAATATCCAGCAATGTAGTGAGTTCATCCATGAAATTATTTCCCATTATGATGCCAAGGGTATTGCCAGATTATTGTCTAAAAAAACAAGTGCTAACATTACCATATCAACTTGCATTGTTTACCACACTTTTGTTAAAACTTTAGTTTCCCCTGAAATCACTTTGGAAGAAGTTTCAGTATCCTTGCCAAAGACTAAAAATAATACTTGCATGGAACCAGACAACATTCCAGGCTGCAGTCTTGTCATTGTCGGTTATGCACTGTCAGATCCTCCATTTAAACTGTTCAACTTCAGCCTGTCCACAGGATTTGTGCCTGATGCACAAAAATTATAATAATTTACTACCTAGCCCAAGATAGCTAAGCACCCTTTTTGGATGATCAGATAGCTCTACATGAACAACTACAGTAGTCTCCCCCATCCCAAGAAAATTAATCACCCCTTTGTAAGTAGTCACCTCAGACTCCTATTCAGACAGCCACAACCACCCCATAGTCCCTGCATCCACCCAAACTACTTGCCCATGTTAGACAACCCCAGAGCCTCCTGAGTCTGACAAATAGGAACCATGGAAAAGCACTGTCCTGCAGTTTCTGTAGTCAGCCTGATCAGAGAATTGTGAGATAATGGAAGAATTTTCTCATGCTGTCTGACAAGAGTCATTTAGCATTAATCCAAATACAATATTCCTGAGTGATTTCAACTATCCAGCCATAGATGGTGAAAATATACAACTACACCAGTAATGTGCAAACCCAGTGATTTCTGGACTTTGTCAATACAAATGCCTTGGGACAATTAGTTAGAGTACCCAGTAGGGGAAACAACATCCTTGACCTTGTCCTCAATAATATGGCTGAATCAAGCCCCATTCCCAGAGTAACAAGCTCACTTGTAAGGGCAGACCATGAAGGCATCTGCCTTGTAATAAAAATAAAACCAAAATTTGCGTTCAGCATACCTAACCGCTCTCACCACTGCAACGCTATCTCAAACCTGTCCTGGTTAGAATTTCACCACTATCTCTACTATACTCAGTTAATTTTTGCCCATAAGCTAATCTTCCAACCAAATAGCTGTCCAGCACTCCAATCCATTTTACACACATACAACCCTACCTGAACCCTCCACTCCTCAGACAGAACCCTTCTAAATGTTGCTAAATCCAATAAGAGAGCAGGACAATGCCTATATTCTCATAACACTGCTAAACTATGGAATAGCCTCCCCACATCTATCACTCAGCTTGACTCATTAGTGGTCTTTAAAACAGCATTAAAAACCTGCTTTAAAAACAATCCAAGTTGTACCTCTGAAATACAATGTAAACCCAACCCCCCCTTAATTTCAATAAAGTAAACTACTCAGTGCTATCTGTTACGTCATCTGCAAGCAGTATGACACATTCCTCTGAATTTCACTATTTAATAATATGTATTAACTATACTAGGGTCACTGATTACTCTCATATGGATGGAATAAATGTAAATACGTTTTCTGTAACTACAATGTTTATATGTTAGTAGCTCTTTGCATATCTCGCTCTTTGCACCATTTCTGTCTCTGGTTTTCTTATATATTAATAACTGTCTAATATCTTATAACAGTGGATCTTTTTGTACTGTTTCTGTACTGTTTATTTTGTATATTTATAACTGTGTAACATTTTATAACTGTGGAGCTTTTCTTCCTGGTCCTCCACTGAAAATGGGTTCCTTGTCAACAAATGTTAATAAATAAATAAATAAATAAATAACTAAAACCAGACTCCCAGCTGGTCCTAGGTATTTTGAAACAATTCTTCAAGACTATGTAACTTCCTACCTTTGAGTGACACCCTGTTTAGATTTAAATTCTCCATACCTGGAAAGCTGTGAAGTTTATGTGGAAACATACACCACCAAATTTTATCAGCATGTACACAACTGGATGGAAGCAACTGTACCCAAAAGAAGGGAGTGTGGACCATATCTTAAAAAACAAATCAGCCTGGTGGAATCATAGCATAAATAAAGTTTATAACAAAAGGAACAAAATAACAGTCAAAAATAAAAAGTGCAACATCCAGGAAAACAAGATTCTAATCATCAAATTAAACAAGCAAATTAGGAACATATTAAAACCTACCAAGATCAGGTTGAGAAAAAAAAAATAGCCACACAGGCTAAAGATAACCACAAAGTATTCTTCACCTATATCCATGATAAAAAGGAAAAAGCACAGCAGTGTGACGAGCTAATTGTTAATGGTGTCCCCTCTATGGAAGCTATGGATATAGCAAATCTAATAGCTGCCAAATTCAGCTCAAACTTCACTTCCCCAATCCTTGGTAGTCTTGCAAGAAATATGAGGATACCATACAACCACAGCTATCACCCGGGATAAAGTCCTGGAGCCATTCTCAAAGGACAAAATTATGACTTTTATGGGCCCTGACAAAATCCCAGGATGAATTCTAAATAGCATAAAACAAGATATTACTAAGCCTCTACCAACATTTTGTTTAACCTTGGCCTCCCAACTGGCTTTTAACCAAGAGAATGGAGAACAGCAGTAGTCATACCCCTGCAAAAGGGAGGGCCATCTACCAACCCTGACAATGTGATATGTCAGATCAGCCTCATATCTAAAGCCATGAAAAATAATTATCATGGAACTAATGAATAAGGACATAGAAAACCTCCAAACACTGGACCCATCACACTTTGGTTTTGTCAAGGGCAGGTCATGCCTGTTCAACCTAGTGGACTTTTCCGAAAAAGGTGCCAAAATAAAGGATGCAGGGAAGACAGTACATACTGCCTACTTTGACCTGACCAAGGCCTTTGACACTACCCCACTCAGGCATTGTGGGTATTCTTGCCAAACTATGAATAAAACACTATGCCACCTGATGGATTGGAAACTGGCTTACAGATAGGGCATAGGAAGTCAGGATAGGGTATGCCACCTCAACAACAAGACCTGTCATAAGTGGGGTCCCACAGGCCTTTGTTTTGGGGCCGGACTTATTTATCATCTACTTTTCAGAAGTCAAAGCAAATGTCATGGACCTATGGTTGAACAAGTTAGTGGATGACTGAAAGCTGTGAGGAGTTACTGAATATCCTAAGGATTCAGCAATCATACAAGAGGGCTTGTCCCAAGCACATAACTGGTGTTAGTGTCATGGACTAAAATAAAATGCCAAAGAGTACATACATTACTGTGTTCTTTGGAAAGTCAGCTTCCACTGGAAATTATCACATTGACAATACACTTATTAGAGTAGACAGAATTGTCAGGGATTTGGGCAATTATGTTGACAGTGACCTAGCTTTCAACCAACACATGTCCATTGTTGTGAGGAAATCCCTCTATATTTTACAGTTTATAAATAAAGGGAGAGAATCTATGTCCAGAGAGGTCATTATCACCCTCATTTCTAATTCAGCCTGGAGTTCTGATGAAGTCTGTATTAAATGCCAAAAGTGTTAAATCTACAACTTGTTTTCTTTTTTTACTCCCGGGTCATTTTAACATATATTTTAAATTATTTGGTTATATGTTTTTATACGTTGTATGAACTGAACTGTTCTGGTAATTATTCAACCCATCATTGAGTAGAGTGCCCCCTTTAGTATGCGACTGTTCAGACACTTGCAACAACTGGAGCATACACAGAGGTTCCTTATAAAAAGAATAGTGGTCCTAATGCACATGACCTCCATGGACTGTCTCAAAGCCCTGTCACTACACTTCTCACACAGATCATGTTCTCATACTCCTCTTTAGGTATTCGTGGTCATTAGAGACCTGGATACTATATGGATAATGCATACTAATTTGATTATTATTTTCCACTATAGTAAGCAGATCATTCTATCTGGTCCACTTAATGTTGTGGGGAATATCCTCAACAAAGTCATCATATAGCTGTACTCTACCCATATCAGACTAGTCATCAAATATAATGTTCCATTTGGTACAGACAACCCTGTGCATATCACTCATCTGGAAAAGACACAGAAATTTCAAATCCAGAAAATTAAAGGGCTTAAATGCTTCAACTATCCTGACAGATTAGCACAACTCTCCTTACAGACAGTAGCCTACTGGCTGCTTGAGGTGATCTGTGTTTTACTTTTCAAACCATGACAGGCCCAGCCCTATATGATCTTCTACTTTGAAAAAACAGTGGTTCTAAAAGCACCTACACTGGGGACCTAAATCTACACCAATGAATAAACAAGGCTTTGGATGGATAGATTTCGAACTCAACACATTCCCAGCCTATGGAATAGGTTACTACTGCAAAAAAGTACTACCCTAAGATTAGTTTTGATGATTAGATGAGTAGACACAAATTTATTCTAGGGTTATCATATCTGGCCCTGATCAATCTGGAAGATGTGCATTAAGTGCTTGAAAAAAGTGATGATAATGTTTAAGTTTCCATCTACTAAAATATTTATAAGGTGAGGCATCCTATGGTTTCCATGAGGCCTTGTTTAGTATTGTTCCTATGTCCTTAACTCATGTTGTTAAATATACAACTACTGCTGACAACATGTCCCTTCATTTCCTTAAAAGGGAAATGTTTGTAGCATATAGCTGCTATCAACTATCTTGACTCTCATTTTCCTAATAGGAGAACTGTACTGTCTTATTCAGCTATCTTTGAAAACCTTATTCTCTTTTTCTACTCAAAGGGGTAATGAATATATAATTGGCAGCTTGAAAGTTATTAGTATTGTATGTGTATGTGTGTCTCTCTCTCTCTTCATATATATATATATATATATATATATATATGCTTATATATGTGTCTGTGTTGGTGGGTGAGATTGGATGGGTGAGTATATACACGCGCACACACACTCACACACACACACACACACACACACACACACACACACACACATATATATATATATATATATATATATATATATATATATATATATGGATTCACTTTATAATCTCAAAATACTAAAATACTGAATTTTAGTATCTCGAGGCTATAAAGCCAAAAGCCCAAAAAACCAACACCCACAACCATGAAATTCAAAATCACAGTCATTCACATACACGCACCACCACACAAACAAACACATGTACACTTACCTAATGACACTACAACAAACAAAACAATACACACAAACACAACATATTAACATCAGCAGCATCAATAACAAGACAACTGACCTTCATAAATGGTTAAATTCCCACAATCTAGACATTCTACCCATTTCCGAAACTTAGCTGAAACCATGCATCAAAGATGAGGCAATCATCCTGCCACGTTACAACATATATGTATATATATATATATATATATATATATATATATATATATATATAGTATCCTGAAACTCTCTCTTTTTCTCTGTCTCTCTCTTTACCCAAATTCTCACCCCACCTTCAATAATGCCAAGATATTCATCTCCATCTTCAAACTAAAAGTCTTTGTATCATAGCTCTGCATATTGGCACCTGATGATAACACAAACACATTAGAATATTTCCTCTCCTAGACTAAATCAAGACTGGTTTCTAACAAGCAAACCTGATAAAATTTCATCCTCAAGTGACTTACCAGATGCATTTAATGACCATCCACCAGCCTTTGCCATCAGACGCACAACTCCTCAACCTAAGAAATACCATTTTAAAGTAGTATGAAATCTAAGAAGCTTTAATAAAGAAACTTACTTAATGGTTCTTATTTCTTTCTTATTTCTATAACCAGTTGTACTCTCAAAATTGTTCCCATAGATGATGCAGTTCACCTATTTAATACTACCTTCCTCAACGTTCTAAACAATCTTGCACCCATAAGCAGAAAGAGAGTCAAACAAAACACTGCCCTCTAGCTATCTGCAACTACCAAAAAATTAATGCAATATAGGAGTAAAGCATTAGAAAATATAGCAAGTTAAAACACAGCAAAATCTTTAAAAGTTCAGACACCTTAGGAATCAAACAAAAATAAAAACTTAAATACAATAAAATAAATCAGTATTTTAACTTGCAAAACAATCAGAAATAAAAGTTACCTTTTTAGAACTCCATCAAATAACTATCATCTCCTTGTAGAATACGGCAGCCTAATCTCTACTGAAACATGCACACAGACAAATATCACTTTATTAATTAACTCCCACTTTATTGGCACTAAAAAGATCACTACTTAACATAGATACTAACCATTCGCCCCAGCTTAATATCCAAGTCATGGGCAACCAAAACACTTTCTCCATTAACACTGTCCCAACCTCTGTGATTAAAAAGCACCTCCAGAAATTAAAACATTCCACCCTAGCTGCAGATAACCTACCCACGGAATACTTGAAAATCATAACAGATGCCATTGCAGACCCTATCACAATCGTCATTAACATATCCGTCTCACAGTCTTATGTTCTCTCCGGATGGACAGAAGTATTGGTCTTATCCACAAAGAAAGGGTGAAACACAACTGATCTTTCCAGCTATAAATCCATGGCAATACCTTCTCCTGTTAACAGTCTTAGAAAAATGAGTCAGTTCGCCACTCCTCACTTACATTCTGACCAATAGCCTCCTCTTCCCAACTTTAAAACAAGGCACATTACCTCTATTGCACTATTAGACGTTTCTAACATTGTTAACCATAGCCACAATGCAGGTAATATTGTACCTGCCGTCCTCTTGGACATATCTAAAGCCTTTGACTGTATCTCATAATAAACTGCTCCATCAGCTAGCCTTTCTTGATGTGTCTGACATTACTCTCTCATGTTTATTCAGCCACCTGTCTGACAGATCTTAAGTTGTTAAATGGCAATCTAGCATCTCAACCCTTTTTACTAGTCTCTACCAGTGTTCCTGAAGGCTCTATACCAGGACCATTCCTGTTTAATATATTTATTAGTAATTTACACACTGCTTCAAAGCATGCCAAATTTGTCTACTACACCAATGATGCAGCCCTTATCGGCTCTGTACAAAATCCCATTCAAGATTCATTCTCCTCCACAGAAAATTCACTAGGAAAATTAAACCGAATACTAAACCCCCAAAAAAGACAAAACTTGTCCTTTTCACTCCTACATCTCATACCAAATGCAAAGCTAACTTTGAAATCACCTCTGTAAGTAACACAAATATTGAACTAGTCTCCATTACTAAGCTACTAGGGGTTATAGTAGATGACACCATGACATTTAATCTTCACAGCACACAGGCAATCAAAAACAGTTAGAATTTAGGGCTGTATAGAGCCAAACAATATCTGACTGAAAGAAGCCAGATAATATTACCATCCACCAACATGCTTCTGTATGCGACTCCAATTTTCACCAACTTCAAGTCTACCCTGACAACTAAACCAGGGCAATGCTGTAATAAAATATCCAAATTTGCTTCCAACAAGCGTTATCCATACATCACTGTACTACCCTCAGGTGCCTGAACAGGACTAAGTTGCCCCACCTCCTCACCTGCTCTCAATTTTCAGTTTGCACACAGATTTGTCTTTTACCTGAAAATGCACTGCCCTAAGTGGTAACTACAACTTCATCCCACCAACAGAGCTCTCCCCTGTACTGACAAACATCCCCTGTCAATGTATAAAGTTCACAACAAAGCAAGAAATGCTCTTTATTACAAACGTATCTCAAAATCTTGAAACGCAGTTCCCCACCAATCAGACTGTTCAACAACACAAGTTTCTTCAAAGATATATTAAAAGTGTTCCTGCTTGACTCCTGGCTTCCCCATGCTATTTCCCAGACTAAATTATTAGTAAACTCCCTCTCCAATGTGCACCTACATGTCAGTGACTTTATCTTTTCTCTGTTATTTTTTTGTTTTCTAATCCTATGACGACATGCATATAATTATATCCTTCCTAATGCATTGCGCCCTGTGCTAACTATGTTGCTGCAAAAATGCTTGTTTATACATAATTATACTCTGTTAATCCTCACTTTGTATGCAGTGCTGTTAATGTTACCTCAGCATTCTGTATATTGGATAGTGCTACTGTAAATAGTTCCCATGGAGCTTTGTATACAATGCTGCTGTTACCTGAGCATTCTGATTGTTGTATATATACCACAATCTTTTTATGCAAGGCTGGGAAAGGGCTGACATTTTGGAAAGGATTTTTTCTGATCAGATTAGATTTTTTTGTCAGATTTATTGATACTGTTTGTTTTTCTGTAGAAGGGGGATAAGAAAGGCTTAAACGATTTTATTGTTTATTTAAATAGTATTAATACTTATGTGTGGTTTGCAGCGGAATTCAGTGCTATTAGTATAACATTTTTGGATGTTCAGGTGTTTAAAGGAGAGAATAAGGTTTATACTAAGATTTTTAAGAAGGATGTTCAAAACAATAGTTACACTACAGCAGCATGCATCCAAAAAGGATGAAAGACAATATAGTTAAAAGTCAATTAACATGTAAAAATAGGTTCACTGAACATGATATGGATTTTAAAGAAGAAAGTAAAGTTGTTTGTGAAAAGTTTAAGTACAGGGGTTATCCAACAAATGTGATGATTAATGCTATGAAGGAAGTTGAGTCAACAAGAAGCAATAGGGTTATATTTAATAAAATAGCAGAAAGTAATAATGATTATGGAGTTTGTATGCAGATTAGTAATACTGTTGATAGTCATAAAATTAAGAACTTGATAGTTAATAACTGGAAAATAATACAAAGCTCTACTGAACTAAATGATAGGTTGGGAGATGAGCCCCGATTTATGTATAAGAGAGGCAAAAGTTTTAAGACTCTTTTTCAAAGTAAATTAGATAAACCTGTTCAGAATATTCATAAAAAGGTAGGCATGTATAAATGTTTCAATTGTAAATTATGTGACTATATGTTAACTGATGTTTGTGAAGTCAATATAAATGGCTTTAATACAGTTTTAAAAATTCTTTTAGCTGCAAAAGCAAGTATGTAGTGTATTTAATTCTGTATCAGTCTTGCCCTTCTTTTTATGTTGGACATACTGTGAGAGACCTGTACAAACATGTGTATGAGCACAAATATGCTGTGGAATGTAAGGATTTAAAGAATGCTTTGGCCAAACACTATTCTAACAATAGATGTAGCATCAAATTTAAATTTATAGTGCTTGAAGAAATATCTAATTGTGATAAAAGATTTGATGCCGAAAGTGAGTTAGGCTGGAGTGAGTATATGGCAGGTGAGATTAAATGCCTGCTTTCCACCTGGCCTTAATAATAGAGATGATTTCACAGCTTATCTTGGAAGGAAGGGCTTGAAACGTCACAGTAAGCAAAGCACATGATTGTTCATTGTGTTTGTGATTGGTTGTTTTATGGTTTTAAAAAAACAAGTAGTTGTTTGTCATTATTCAGTCTGAGTAAGTCACTATTTGTAATGAAAGCGCTCACTGTCTAATGTTTTGGAGAGATTAAAGTGTGTCTTGTCTCATTGGGTGATCCATGCCATGTTTCCTTTATTATTTTGTTGAAGTTAAGTTCGGCTACTGCTTTTATTGTTTAATATATACTACTTTCATGATTTCTTGTGTCGCTTTTCTCCCCATGCCTCTGCGGAAAAGGGGCTTGTTTGACCAGACTTGCCTGGTAAACAAATTAAAATAAATTAAATAATAATAAACTGGTATTTATAAATCTTCATATATGCAAATACATAAAAATCTTGTAACATTTTTAATTGTTTATCAGATATATTTAGCTCCACTGTTATTTAAGTGGACTATTGGAACTCTTTTTTTTCCCTGGACTTCTTCTATGGGTTACATCCTGTGGGACCACAAAAAATAAAATAAAAGTTATTTCTGAAGACATCATCAGCATTATAATAACTTATATTGTCTTAAACATTTGGTGGTGAGAGTTGTCCCATTGCATTTGAAGATGTTTTTCTCTTGTCACAAACTCAAATACCAAATTCAGTACTTGTGTCACAGAATCTGGTACACAATGCTTTTTCTGTGTTCAGTGACAACAACTAATGAACAGCTAGTTCTAGAAGTCTTGTTTTCTGTGCTGTCTAACAATAGTTCCAACATTTAGCTTTTACTGTCAAAAAGGTACCCTGACCTTTTTTTAATCCATTAGATGTGTCTGCATTTTCCATCTTAGTTTCTAGAATTGCTTTTGTACTTCTAAAGCTGCAAGTGTTATCTATTTATCTGGTAATTTTGAACTTCTAAAAGCTTTTTATGTCACTCTAAGAATCAGTTATCTCTTTTTGAGTTTGACTTCTATATGGATAGCTTTGTGAGTATCACGTTCCTCAGTTTGCCCTATCACCCCATACTTAAAATAGCCTCTCCACTGTAAATAAATTATAGAAATGTTGCAATTTTGATCATTTGAAGAATAGTGCCAAAAGTTTAATGCTTACTTTATGTTAAAATGGACAGTAATTGCTTTTAGCACATGCTGATGTTGACGTTCAGTGAGAAGGAGCATCTTTCTTTGTGAATATATCACTTCCAGCACATGTACGTGCACACACACACACACACACACACACACACACACACACACACACACACACACACACACACACACACACACACACACACACACACACACACTCATGCATACACACGCATGCACACACCCACACACACATATACACATGCATGCACCCACACCCACACATACACCTATACACAGACAGACAGACAGACAGACAAATGCACGCACACACACCATGTAAATGTTAATGCTTATTAGCTTCTTCAACCTTTATAACCTAATATTCTGTTTCCTTTCGGCAGGGTTGCTTTAATTAATTCATCTTGTAAATAAATTAATTTAGATTTAATACTTACCTTTATTTCGGCCATGACTAGATGAGGGTTCATAGTTCATCAGTCACTTCTCAGTAATAAACCCATTAACCCTTTTGACTTTCAGCCATTGTAATCCCACTTGTACATCCAACTATTAACACATGGATACTTTAAAGCAGTTCATCAATAGTCTTGTTTTCATGAGTCAGAAAACAAAGTAACCAGATAATTTCAAAACAGACATCAAGACAATATGGGAACTCCACATGGATGGTAAATAGATGTCATATTAGAGAGTATGGGAACTATGGATGTCATATCTGAGTCCTGAATCCGGAAGCTGTAAGGTAGAATCCTTAATCACTGAGAACCCATGAGATCCAACCTTAACATTACATTTGCAGAGCACTCTGAAGATCTGTGCGGCCTTTGAACTTTGTATCAGTATTAACAGTATCAGTCACACCAGTACAGTACTGATAGTGGCTTTTTTATTCGACATTATGTGCCTGTATTGACATCAGTACTTGGCTTAATATGGATCCATGGGTTTTAGGCAGGTCAGTAGCCCAGCAGTGAGATTAATGTTTACAATCTTAGAAAAAATTTGAATGCTATCTCACCATACCTCTCAACCTCAAAGTGCTAGAAATCTGGACAAAGTTTACAAAATGGGTGGATAAATGTCCAAGAATAGGGACAAATTTTAAATATTGCTCTTATAAACTTAGAAAGTTAATATAATTTCAGGGTTTAACATGTATTTTCTAAAGGTTTTGAAGTCTGAAACTTAAATGTATGGCATTTTTACTGACTTCAGTTCTCAGATCACTCCCAGTGATTTGCCAGAAAATCACAAATTTTATGAGGAACAGACCAAAAATATGAAGCAAAAATCTGGACATTCTGCAAAAATCTGGACAGCTGAGAGGTTTGTATCTCACCGCTTGTCTGAAAACTGAAAACTCAAGGTTAAAACCTTGCTCAAACTTTCTTGAACTTGAAAATGCAGAACCCTGATTTCTTTTTTTAAAGCACTTTTTTTTCCCACTGGCTGCTATATGCATATGTACAGGGATTTTTTTTATTGCCTTGTATATTAATGAGTAGTTCTTTACTTATCACATAACAGTATGTGCATATTAAGTAAAGGCAGTGTTCATCTGATTTCCTAAAAAATAAAACACGTTGAGAGAGTAGATTCTGTAATTTTCAGAGCAGTCCTTGGTCAGTTCTGATTGGTTCTTAAACACAAACTTGTCTTTGCTTTGGCTCATTAGCAGCAGTGCAACATAACTGCCTGCTCACACCCTTGTTCTCCCCCTCCCCCTTCCCTGTTTATTACCTTAAGCCAATCCCAAAGTTAATAAATATTACCTGTGGCAGGCACCATTTTTAAAACTACAATCACACTTTGTCACTATCATATGTTCATTTATCAGTTTACTCTGTTACCTGATTGTTTCCAGCCCTCTCATAAGAGCTGCTAACAGGGTCTCTACACACTTTGCTCCCCACCCTGCCCACTATTCCTTACCACCCCCAGTGGTCCTACCTTTATTACACTCACAGACCCCTTCCATCTTTCCTATAGCCAACCACAGCGCTAACCCAACACTACCTCCTCCATTTTTTCACTACTATCACACCTCCTCAACTAACATGTACAAGCATACCTTACCTATGCTCACTGCATGCACTCTCCTTGCATATCTTACATCCTACCAAAGCTCCATCATTCACACACTCAACCACTACCACTGTACTACTACTCACACTACCACTCATGTCTCACCCTCACTCAGCTCCCCTCCCACCAACTCAAGAACCATCCCTATGCACCCCCCACATATTCTACCAACTATATTACTGAAACATAAAGCATCCCTACAACTTAACATAGTAACCCTCCCACCATGCCTATTACCCACAGAGCAAAATCATACAGGTTCCCTAATAAGCAAACACATTCAAAAACTGAGAAAACTAATAACCTCATGCATATCAAAACTAGCCGTAAGTGGAGACATCCACCCCAACCCTGGCGTACCATCTCCAACCCCGATCCTCATAATCAGACTAGAAACCACAACTTCTCCCATATCACAGCCAATAGAAAGCCAAGTGACTTCCTTCTACTAAGCCTAAATATTAGAAGTATATACAACAAAGTCCATGAACTCCATGCCACCATAGACCTGTACTCCCCAGATATAGTCATCCTGACAGACACCTGGCTAAAACCTCACATTACCAGTGAGCAAATACTCCCTACCAGTTATGGCATGCTAAGAGTAGACCGGCTAAACAAGGAAGGAGGCAGTGTAGCTATAATATTTAAACAGCATCTAAACATCCAGCTCTTAAAATCATCAGCTCCACAAATAGGCAATGAAAAAATAATATATACCAACCTCAAAATAAACCAAAACAAAACCATCAAGATAACTGGATGCTACTTCCCACCTGGCAAAAACATCCCTCCACTAGAAAACCTCCTCAGCTGGTCTACCCACCATCTCCCCCAAAAAACTATAATTTTAGGTGATTTCAATATTGACTGGCAATCCTGTTCTGGCAACCATCCAACCTATCATGTAAACCTTTGTGGCTTCACCCAACTAGTCCAGTCGCCAACCAGGATAAATAAAAACTCCAGCAAACACACTACCCTGGATTAGATACTAGTCAGTAAGAGCCACCAGTCGTATATAACAAGCTGCTTATCAGATAGCCTCAGTGATCACTCCCCAACATTCCTACTCAAAAAATACCTATACCAAGCTAAACCCATCATCTACCATCAAATACATAAAAAACTAAACTTTAACCCACTCACATTCATCTCATCCCTCAAAGAACGTAACTGGCATTCTCTAAAGTACCTCATTCTTGATGATGTAGTTGAATTTTTTAATACTACCTTCCTGAGCATCCTTAATTACCATGCCTCCATAAGACTTTCCAGAACCAAAGCACAGCCCTCCTCATAGCTACAGAAAACCACTAAGTCAGAAATGAAAAACAGGGATAAAGCCTGGGAGCACAAAACCAAAACCCCCTCAACTAGGCAGAAATTCCTAGAACTACGCAATACAGTCAAAAAGCTAATAAAACAGGACAAATTTCAATACTAGCAGTCTGCCCTTGACTCCTCCCAACACAGCCCCAAACAATTCTGGTCCTCCATAAACTCCATCCTCCACCCAGGTAAAGTCAGTACCCCTCCTCCTAACATCCCTCACTCCTCCGAAAATATTGCTACCTCATTCAACACACACTTCACACAAACCATACTATCACTAGCTAAACAACACAACCCCCCCCTCCCCTCCAACCCACACCTTCAACTAGTAATCTCCCCAATGCCTTCTCTTTTTCTCCTGTACCTACCTCCAACATAAAAAAACTCTTAACTAAACTTAAGCCCACCAAATTAGCAGCAGACAACCTCCCAAGTGAATACCTACAAATCGCAGTTGATGCTCTGGCCTATCCAGTATCCATCTTGATTAACCGATCTCTGTCAGAAAGTTACGTTCCCACACTGTGGAAAGTATCACATATAATTCCCCTCCACAAAGGCGGCTCCTCCACAGAACTAACCAATTACCACCCCATAGCTATTTTCTCTCTCCACTCCAAAATACTAGAGAGATGCATACACTCTCAGGTCTCAGACTACCTCCTTACTAACAACCTCCTTTCCAATACTCAGCATGGTTTCCGACCAAACCATAACACCACCACTGCCTTACTCTCCTTTACTAACACTATCCTTCAGTATAAAAACAATGGCTATCTCTCCTCTGCTACTTTCCTAGACCTATCTAAAGCATTTGACATGGTCCCACACAAACAGCTCATCTTTGTCCTCAATAACCTGTCCTTCTCTCAATCAGTCACCAACTGGTTTCAGAGTTACCTGTCTGACCACCAACAATCTGTTGTATGGCAGAATGACATATCTCCCCAACTACCTGTCTCCATAGGGGTTCCCCAAGGATCCATCCTTGGACCCCTACTCTTCTTTGTTTTCACCAGTAATCTAGCCTCTGCCACCAAACATGGCACACTCGTATAATACGCAGATGACTCAACCATCATCTGCTCAGCCCAGTCCCTACCAAAACTGCAAAAAGTCACACAGGAAGCCTTTTCCTCTGTTGAAACTTGGTCATCCGATGCCCAATTAATACTCAACCCAAACAAAACTAAACTACTCATCTTCCAACCCACCAAACATACTCAAAACAACTCTCACTTTAACATCACAGCAAAAGACAACACCACTATATACCCAACTGAACACACCAAATTGCTAGGAGTGGAAATAGACAATAAACTAAAATTTGACATTCACATATCCATGACCATAAAAAAAGTTCACAAAAAACTAGGATCGTTAGACAGAAATAAGCAACTTCTCACCAAAGCAACAAAGATTTCAATAGCAAATTATCACCTTATCTCCACCGTACTTTATGCCTCTCCAATATATACCAACCTAAGGCAGTGCGATCTAAACAAGCTAGAGGCCTGCTACAACAAAATTGCCAAATTCGCCACAGGGGCATCCTACCAGAGTCACCACTATCTCTCACTTGCTGAACTGGGCTGGCTTGAACTCTCTCACCTCCTTCAATGGTATCAACTCTCACTTGCCCACAAACTAGTAAACCATCCACTAAATGTTCCATCCCTCCAGAATCTACTCCAACCCTATCGCACCACCAGACCACTAAGATCCAGCAACAAAAATCCCTTGCAGATCACTAAAGCCAATAACTCTGCTGGTGAAGCACTATTCTCTTGCGCCATAGCCAAATTATGGAACTTCCTCCCACCCACAATTACCTCCGTACCATCATGCACCCACTTCAAAACTTTACTAAAAGCGCACCTAAAAACATGCTGGCTATGCCCTTGCAACTCCCACTCTAATATCACCCATCCCATCCAACCACTACCTTTCTATTCCACCCCACTAACTACCTTGATTATAGCAAGCTCAGATGCTCATACGCCTAGTACTTATACAGCAGGAACTTCTTATTGTAACAATTGTTAATGTCTGTTATGTACTTCGCAGATAAAGATTTTAGTTGTCTACTGATGTACTATGTTCTTCATCTGTAAATATGTTTGTAATTAATTATGTTAATCAAATTGTTAATCTCTATAATCCAATGTAACTACTGTCTGTTTATTTTAACTGTGGAGCTTTTCTCCCCGGACCTCTGCTGAAAATGGACCTACGTCCAGTCGGACACTCCCGGTCAACAAATGTAAATAAATAAATAAAAATAAATAAATAAATAATTGCTGATGCCAAAAATTGTGTCCCATCAGCATGTTATTAATGCTCAGTCCCCATCTCATACAAATGTGAATTAGAACAACAAGCTTTATATTGGTTCATAGGAGATTACTAGGCTAACAGCTCAAGTGCCCTTACAAGCCTAACCATTTTACCTGGATTTACCCAGATTTTCGATACCAAAAGACCAGAAGATGGCTTAGGTTTGCGCCTATAGCTAAGAGTAGTTTACAGACTGCCCATGTCCATATGGGACAAAGGCACCCCTCCAGGGGTGAAATTACGATTCCCTATCGATTCAACCAAATTATTGTATACATTCAGAAAATGCTGTGATTCACATCTTCTTCAACAGTTTAATTAAATAATTTCTCTGTATCCTTGCTGAGCTTTGAAAACAGCATTGCTTAGTACTAAATGGTCATGTTGTTCCTGAAATGTTTGAAGTAGTAATTAATAACACAGTTTATTTAATTATATGAATGTCATGTAATCTGAGTTTTTTGTTACTTAAAGATGTGAAACAACTCTTATCTGACCATTATATTTGCATAATCATTTATGTGTGTACTACATTTCTTTTTTTTTCCAATAACAATTTTTTTATTCATCATGTGCACCAAATACAAAGTTAATAAAAGAATGAACATAGGAAGAAAGCATAAGCACTAATGGTTACACACAGAGTATGACTAAAAACTACCAGACACAATCTCTAAAAGAGAAACAACTATTTACACTATCTACACAAGTGCTATTGTAGATCTGTTTGGCTGAGAGTTTTCAAATCTTATTGCAGGATGAAAATGCATTGCTGCAATACTGATTTTTTAATTAAAACATTATTAACATCTTTTATTTATTTATTTATTTGTTTAACATTTGTTAACCAGGAAAGTCCAACTTGGAACGAGCCAATTTTCAGCGAAGGCCCGGGGGGAAATGCTCCAGATGCATGTCTTTGTAACTTCTTTGAACATCTTTGAAAAACATTGCAAAATGATAATGCGTATATTCAAGCAGTCCTGTGAAAATATGGCCTTGCTGAAGACATGCAGTCACTTTTATTTTTAAAATTATAAAAACGTCAATCAAGATTAAATTAATTCCACATTTGAACTGAAGCCTTTCAAGCTAGTCTTTTAATGAGAGCCTAATACTTGCACTCAAAATAAAAAATAAAACTAATCTCACCTGCAGTTTTGCCAAATGTTTGCCACCATCATCAACTCATTTTACCCATTTTACATAGGGTTAGGGTGAAGGGTGATGGTCACCACTGCTCTGGGTTTAGAACTGCTGTCCTTACTTCTTAGATCATTTATTTCATCCATCTCTCGCTTGGACATTCTTTTCTCCTTCTGCCCTTTTTCTTATCTCTCACCAAATCTGCTTTACCAAATTGCCTTCTGCTGTCCTGCACGTGACTGAACCATCATAATCTATGCCCCTTGACCTTATCTGTAATTCAGGCTACTTTGGCTTCAACTCTGGTGTTTCCATTTCTTCATCTGTACCACAGCAAGCATCTTAGTAACCAGGCACTTCATCTCCATGATATCAACCTTCCTTATCTGCTCTACCTTCATTACCAAGATTCCTGTGCCATACAGAACTAAAGGTCACACCATTTCTTACTTTTCAACTCCTTTAGCATTTTTTTTTTGTCAATTACTGCCCCGAACACATTATGCCACATATCATCAGAAGTTTAATTCTAGCTTTGGCCTCCTCAGTCAGACTTCCCTTCTCCTTATCCACACCTTCCAGATACTTGGGAGTTGTTAATCGGTTCAACTGTTTTCAATTTTATCACACATTTTCAGTTTCTTCTGATTTCCCTATTTGCTGCCATCACCATTGTCTTGTCAGTACTCAGTATTATTCCAAGTACCTTCAGTTTTGCACTATACCCACCTATCATTTGAAGTTTCTGTTGAGAATTTGCTTGGAGTACCACATCATTTGCATACAGCATCCAGCAACATCCTACCTGTTTGCTGATGTAATCTATCACCAGTATGAATAGAAGTGGGCTCAGAACTGAACCATGATGCATACCTACTGGAAATCCCTCTGTGAGACCTGACATTGTTCAAACTTGTGTCACTGGGTCATTGTACAAAGCCTGCACTAATTCTGTCAATGCTTCCAGGACCTTGAACCATTACACAACTGTGCAAATCAGTGTTTTTGGGACCTTGTCATATGCTTTCTCCAAGTCTAGGAATACCAAATTGGCCTCGTTCTCATCTTCAGATTCTTCTCTTCTGTCAGTCTCACTGCAAATATCAGGTCCATTGTATTGCACCTAGGTTTGAATCCAAAATGGTAATTATCCATCTTTCTTTCTTTCTACTACCCTGTGTATTTATCCGAAAACATCTCCAGCATGTTCATGTAAAGTAATAAGAGTTTGATGACCTCTGCACTGCCCACATTTGTGAATATCCTATTTGTTCTTGTATCCTGGCACTAGAATTAACATTTGAAAACCATATTCAATACTAAATGACACACCTTGTATATTATGTATCTGTAGAGTGCATTTAGTAATAGCTTCTTGATTATTTATTTATTTATTTATTTGTCTTTTTTTAACTGGCAAAGTCTGACTGGGCAGAATTCATTTTCAGCAAAGGCTCAGGGAGAAAAGCTCCATCACAGAACATTTATACTAACAAATGAATACGAACAGTTCTCAGAAAAAAACAACAGTTAGATTTCTGATAAAAAGGCAATTACAGTATGGGTATATACAATAAAGTATTTATATTAACAATTACGTCTCTATAGTTCTTGTAGCTCTAAAATCTTGCAGGAAGTAAATGGATTGATACTGCAGAAGGAAAACATTATTGTAAAGAAGTTCAGTATTCTTAGATTTCAGTAAAGAAAGGTTGCAAGGAGTTCAAGATATGTAGTGATGTAGGTTATAAAATTATGTATGAAATGACATTTTACTATTGCACGTTTGTAAAAATTTCAAGGTACATAATGTAGTAACTTATAAAATGATGTAGGAGGGAAGACATTACTGATGTTTAGGAAAATTGTGGTAATAGCACATGACTGAGAGTGCAGGGTACAGGATTAGATCTAGTTAGACTGCATATTCTAAACTGGTATCTAAAAGGTTTATAACTTAAATAGACAAGAGATTAATAGTATAATATCAGATATTGATAATAACATTTAAATCTGAAGGACTGATAAATATTTATATGTGATATCAAATGTTAAAACGATGTTTTTTTTTAGAATTGAAAAATGTTAAGCAAAAGAGTTTGGGAAAAATATTCTGGTGTAAGGATTCTGTCCCTGTCCAAAAGTAAAATCCAGCAGTGGCATGAGCACAGATGAAGTAAATATCTTCATGTCACTACATATACAACTGGATGACAAACTGAAACATGTTCACAGTTCATAAGCACTATAAAAATAATTACCTACAGCTGGCATTGCTATAACAGGAGTACAAGATTCCTGAGTCAAGCAAAGCAAAAAAAAAAAAGTGACTAGCAGTATCTTTCTTCCTTACCTATTTTTTGGACAATTCCTGTACAATAGTTTGGGTCTCCTGCTGCAAGCAAAATCTAAAAGGTCCTGCCCATTAAGAGCTAGGCTTGACGTATGTTTGGCTAAGGAGTCAGACATTACAGTCACCATTGCATAATACATTTTTAGTGGACTGGTCTTTATTAGCTACTACAACTAAAACTGTTCAATGAATACTAGCTGATAAGTTGCTGTATAACATAGCCCATCCTTGTCTCTGTAGTGTCATGGCATAGTACACTCTTTTCAGAGATCTGTGATTTAAAAGTGAGCATTTAGTACTAGTCAAGAAGACCACAAAGAAACTTGTGCATGGATCATTTGGCCATTCTCTGGTAAAGCAATGGAATCAATTTTTTTGTCTTCTGCCAGGACTGAACACAGGCTAATGAAGTTTAAGGTTATAATTAAAAGATATTTTTAGGGGATCTGAAGCTATAGCTTTGGGTAACCTGAATAAGAGTCAAGATCATGATTTGGCCACTGTTAGTTTAAGTTAGCATCTATATGTCTGCTTCCTGACTCACTACAATATGCAGTGTGATTTCTGCATCACACTGATCGTGTTTATTGTTAGTATATAATGTAATCTGCTCTATCTAGTCTGCATGTTACAAGTCAAAGTCAAACTAAACTTTATTATCATTCAGATCATACAACAACACTGCACAGTTGAATGAAATTGGGTTTTTATAAGCTCATGTGCAAACATAAACACATAAACAAAATATGCATGCATGACAGCAACAACAAACAATAATAACAACAAGACTCCAAGCTATCCGAAGGCACCACATCTGCATTAACCATGTTTGACCCTTCACCCCGACCACAGCAATCCTTGCCATCCACAACATCCATGCTGTCGCTAGCTCCATTTCATCAATATTAATGTCCCAAGTCCCAGACCAATCTCCTCCGATTCAACAGCTGCTAATATTTAGAAAGATTAATAGTACTGTCAGAAATGTTTCATTACATTGCACCTATACATGCCACTTGTCAACCACCATTCCTTTTCTCATGATTAAAACAAATGCTATCTTATTAATTTGTAACTTGTAAAGTAATGCCTGTACAGGTATTTTACCTAATGACTGTAATGTAATATATTCAACATGGAGGTTTTCTTCCCATACTTCTTCTGAAAATGAGCATCACCCACTTAAACATCTTCTTCAAATAAATATACACAACTTTGTTAGTAAATAGTTAAATAAATACATATTATAAGAAAAAGATAAATGTTTTAATCAATGAATCTCAGCATTTAAATGTGAGGAACAAAGCGTGAGGAAGATGTGAAGAATTTCCTGTCTGTGTTTCAACTATTTATTTGCATCTCATTTGATCTTTGCTCTTTATAGCTGTACAAAACTAAACACCATTATCAAAGTACATGCACATAATGGTCTCAACTAATGTCAGTACAGCCCATTCTTATGTGTTATCCCTTTCACATAACTGTGACCCTCTAGCAGGCTATACCAATGTGAACACAACCCACTGTTATATACAGGCCCTTTACATACCTATGATACAACATCAGTGACAGCACTTCATGACAGACATGATGGCAACCTGGTGCGCTTTGTGTGCTACATGTATATATGTATGAATAAATATTGTGTATGTATTCATGTGTATGAATATATTTTGGGTGTGTATACATCACTGCCCAAAAGTACGTGAAAAATATTTTTCATTGTGGGGAGTAATATCTTTTTAGTTCAACATTGAAGCCTTTTTCTCTCGGTATCATTACTAAGCTATTTCAAAGATTCCTAATCACTAACTCTATATAGTATATAAGAAATAAGAAAATTCAGCTTTTTCTGACCTTTTCCAATTCTTATTAAAAAACAGTATAGAGACTGAGGGGTATGTTTGGAAGTAGTTAGCAGTCCTTTAATAATGCAATCTATCATTGTTTTAATATTGAATAGATGATATAAAACATGTTATTATGACTTCTGTTTAGACTTGCGGGGCACAAGAAATGTTTAGTAACAGGGCCCTCCTGTCTTTTGCATACTTAAGACAAACAAATTTGTGGAGTGCAACTCGAATATCAAAGGTGAAGCATCGTTTTTAACAATGGATGTGAGTACTGCAGGGATGATCGGCTATGAATTGCAAAACTGCCTCATTAGCATACTATGCTTGTCAGAATTTCTCATTATTTTTAAGGCCTTTCACATTAGTATAAATGGCTTCTATGAATCTCACCTTTGCTATGTTCATTCATAAGCATCAGAAATACCCTTATTGCATTTGTGCAAGTGACTATGGATACATGCCATAATATGTGGAAAAGTGAAATATAATGGAAGCAATTATGCTTTCGGATTTTAAGCTGTATACAGTTCTATTTAGGATTAATGATTAGGAGACCAGCAGGATGACTATATAAGCAAATAGAATGAGGACAGAAGAAAGGTGCTCAATGTATGGAAGATAGCAAAATCTTATACCTGGAAGGAGAACTGGAAAGTAAAAGCCTCAGAAGAAGGATATGGATTAGCAGTGGAAATAGTTTTGGGGATTATATACTGCCACATATTTTGATGTTGATTTACTTTACCTTTTTATCTGTTAGGACATTTCTTGGATGCTGTGGGTATACTCTTTCATCTGGTGTTAGAATGAGAGTTGAGGTGCTTTCTAAATGCTGACATGTCAAATGATGGTAAGTATAAAACTGTTAGGAATAAAATCTGAGCTGTAACATATGGAGCACAAAAACAGTATTCCACAATGAGTAGTGCTTCTGTCTTCCTTATGATCCTTTGAAATTTTACATAAAATTAAGCAGATCCTTTAAAGTACATTTACTTAAGTAATTTGGGTTCCTTTCTCTGTATAGGCTACTCCTCAAAATTCCAATCACAGAAGAGTCTTCCAAAATAATAACAAGCTACCTAAGAATTTCTGTTTGAGAGGGACAGTCTTACATCTTAGTTAACATAAGTTAATCTGAAAAATGAAACTCTCTAGGTAATTTGTCATCAACTATACTTCCCCTAATTCAATTTCTTTACTCAGTGGACAAAACGTTGACCCACTGCCTTTATTCTCATTTTACAGAACTATTGTGTAAGTGTGGCCACCATTCTGTTCTACCACTGATGCTACAGAGGTGATTAATTTCCCTGACATGCTCTTCTCGCACCTCATTTTCAAGAAACTTCCTAATACTAAGTTACCTCATCTCAGCTCTATTAGCAAAGGGCATGGGCTCATTTACCCTGTCTGCCTTCCTCAAAATCGCAAACCATCTTGTAGTTGCAGCTCTGTTTCTTACTTTTAGACTGTCACTGCACTGGAGGTAGGTTACAGAACTCTTTCATCCAATTCCAAAGGCCTGAATGACTTTTGATGCACTGATAACCCCCTTTTTTTAATTTTATAAAATACCTTGCGAGACTAATCAACAATCAGGTGCTGAGAAACAACACTATGTATATATAAATGGATTCATGTCAGCTCACTGCAGGTAGTTTTGACAAAAGCAAACATTTTAAAGCATTCGCTCAAACTACCTCCAGAGAACATTGAAAGAAATGTGTTTTTTAAGGGGTGCAAGCCCCTGCTGCACCATTTCCCACCCTCCAAACACACTTTATGCATAGATTTACCTATTCAGAAAAGGTAACAGAAACTTGACTTCCCTCTTCGTTGTGACAGACAGTATCTAATTCATTATAATGATTTATTTTCCAGCTGGACTCTTCATCCCCATAAAAAGAAATTTTTAGCCAGTTGATCATCTACTTCACATATTTCAGCTTAAGAAAATACCATTTAGTGAAGATTTTTTCTTGATTCTTGGAGATGTCAGATGTGGCAAAGTTCTCTTTAGTTCATTCAACACTTAGTTTTATTTACTCATGTAATCTTTAAATATTTGGGCTCCTAATGTTCAGCCTTTTCATATGCAATCTCCCTTATGATCTGCAAAGCCTTAATATGAATTTGTACACTAATGGTCACTTTGGCACTGGATGGGATGCTCTCTGCAGGACTGAGCATGCCAAGGACTACATTGCAAAGAAGTTAAAAATTAACAAAAAAATCAGTCTTTGCATCTTAGCATAAATTAAAGCCTCTCAAAAAGTGCTTTACTAAATTTGCAGATCCTAGCTATTGCCCTGTCAAGCATATGCCCATCTTCAGGTATCTGGGAAACCTTATCAGTTATTTTATACAACAGAATCATCATCTCCAAGATTTTGGCTCTTCAGGAATATTGCCTAAAGAATGGTCAAACAACCCACTCCAGAAACTGAGGTAGTATAGGAATATGTACTTTTTGTTTGGATCTGGAACTCTAAATCAAACATCCATCTACATATCTACTTGAATCCATCCATCCATCCATCCGTCCGTCCATCCACAACTCCTTTTTCCCATTTTTTGCTCATGGGGTCGGGATGTCACTTCAACAGTGACAATCATCCAGAGCCAAGGTTTACACCACTAAGTGGCTAGCCCTGTTGTGGGCATATCTGTTTGAATGAAGTTTAATTTATCTTTCTCTCATATTATAAGCAAATATAAATATGTTATCCTGAGCCAATGGCTTCCAGCTACCTGAAATCTATCTATGTGTTTGCAAAAGTGCTCCATAATCTAAAATACTTTCAGAATTGTGCTTTCTTGTCAGCAGACTTGTCATTAACTATCCTACGTAGTCTGTGAGCTCACAAAAGCTAATATTGGCCTGCTAATGCATGTTGTGAAAACGTGTTCTCAGATTTGGGTCTTGTAGTCTGGATTTATTAATTCCCATGCATAAATAGCCTTTTTAATAATTTTACTTTCAGTAAAATGGGTTGCTCACTTAACAACTCAAGCTGTGTGCGGTGAGATACAAACCTCTCAGCTGTCCAGATTTTTGCAGAATGTCCAGATTTTTGCCTCATATTTTTGGTCTGTTCCTCATAAAAGTTGTGATTTTCTGGCAAATCACTGGGAATGATCTGAGAACTGAAGTCAGTATAAATGCCATACATTTGAGTTTCAGACTTCAAAACCTTCAGAAAATACATGTTAAACCCTGAAATTATATTAACTTTTTAAGTTTATAAGAGCAATATTTAAAATTTGTCCCTATTCTTGGACATTTATCCACCCATTTTGTAGACTTTGTCCAGATTTCTAGCACTATGAGGTTGAGAGGTATGGTGAGATAGCATTCAAATTTTGTCTAAGATTGTAAACATTAATCTCACTGCTGGGCTACTGACCTGCCTAAAACCCATGGATCCATATTAAGCCAAGTACTGATGTCAATACAGGCACATAATGTCGAATAAAAAAGCCACTATCAGTACTGTACTGGTGTGACTGATACTGTTAATACTGATACAAAGTTCAAAGGCCGCACAGATCTTCAGAGTGCTCTGCAAATGTAATGTTAAGGTTGGATCTCATGGGTTCTCAGTGATTAAGGATTCTACCTTACAGCTTCCGGATTCAGGACTCAGATATGACATCCATTTACCGTCCATGTGGAGTTCCCATACTCTCTAATACGACATCCATTTACCATCCATGTGGAGTTCCCATATTGTCTCGATGTCTGTTTTGAAATTATCTGGTTACTTTGTTTTTTGACTCATGAAAACAAGACTATTGATGAACTGCTTTAAAGTATCCATGTGTTAATAGTTGGATGTACAAGTGGGATTACAATGGCTGAGAGTCAAAAGGGTTAATGGGTTTATTACTGAGAAGTGACTGATGAACTATGAACCCTCATCTAGTCATGGCCGAAATAAAGGTAAGTATTAAATCTAAATTAATTTATTTACAAGATGAATTAATTAAAGCAACCCTGCAGAAAGGAAACAGAATATTAGGTTATAAAGGTTGAAGAAGCTAATAAGCATTAACATTTACATGGTGTGTGTGCGTGCATTTGTCTGTCTGTCTGTGTATAGGTGTATGTGTGGGTGTGGGTGCGGGTGCATGCGTGTGTATATGTGTGTGTGGGTGTGTGCATGTGTGTGTATGCATGAGTGTGTGTGTGTGTGTGTGTGTGTGTGTGTGTGTGTGTGTGTGTGTGTGTGTGTGTGTGTGTGAGTGTGTGTGTGTGTGAGTGTGTGTGTGTGCATGTGTGTGTGTGCATGTGTGTGTGTGTGTGTGTGAGTGTGTGTGTGTGTGTGTGTGTGTGTGTGTGTGTGTGTGTGTGTGTGTGTGTGTGTGTGTGTGTGTGTGTGTGTGTGTGTGTGTGTGTGTGTGTGTGTGTGTGTGTGTGTGTGTGTGTGTGTGTGTGTGTGTGCGTGCACGTGTGTGTAATGTTTAGAACACGTGCTCAAATAGATAGGAAGATAGGTAACATTCTTCCTGCATCATCTAGTCTTATTTTTAGTTAGGGCGATAGGCAGCTATACAGATAAATGGGCAGAAAAAGCAGAAAACCTGACAGATAACATGACAGACCGGCAGGTAGGACACAATGTACTAGAAGCATGCCATGCTTTTCAAGGCAGAGTGTTATTAATTCATTTTAATCTTATAATGTTAAAATGAGAGTAGGATCCTCATAGGTTCCCTTTTCTGACTATGAATAATTTTAAAGTATGTCACAAGGTTTTCATCAGCTGGTAATACATCTGTGTTATTAAGCTGTGTGTGGAATTTAGTGTTTGATATATATCTACACAGATCACATTTTCCTAAGGAATGTTCTTACCAGGAAAAACATAATGAACAGTTAAAACAGTTCATAACTTTATTGTGTTTGGCATAAGTTTCTGCAAAAAAAAAAAAAAAAAAAAAAAAAAGATTCAGAAACAGGCCTCACTTTTCATGATAACACCTGTAATAATGTGGAGATTTGTAATTTAGAGGTATATTAGCCACAATGAGACCTCATTATTAGCTTATCTGCATATCTTTGCATTGCTGTTAACTACCAGTTGAATAATTAATGCAATCTCTGATTGTGTGACTTTGTCCTATCATTAATTCTAGCTTTGTCTAGGTGTCTTCTACTAAAAGAGCAAGATGCGTGCTTTTTGGGCCCTGTCCCTCTCCTTTTAATTCACAAACTGTTGCAGGCATTGAATAATGTCCAAGATCCTCATTATTCCTGATTATACTGTAAAAACCCTTGCTACAGCAATGTTCATACTAATGTTTTTTGGGGCACTGATACAAGGCTCAAACCCCACCTTTGTAATTTTTTGCCACCTATCAGTTTGCATGTCCAGTAAATTCCTGGTGTCTAGTGATGGTGTGGAGCATGAATATCCTTTCCGCTAGGTGGGTCGGTACAAGGTAGGAATCCATTTTGTGTCTTTAAGGTACACTGGTTAAGGTATCCCTGGTATCTAGTAGCTCCCCACTAATTCATATTTTTTTTATTAAGTGAGTTTGAGGAACGCTGTACAGTTTCCAAGATGAGGAATGCTATGTGCAGATTCCAAGGTGTCTATAGGCTTCCTACCCCTAAGTTACATTAAGGCACAAGGATCTAAAGGTTTCCCTGGTTTCTAGTGTTTTCCTCAAACCACATTATATGTAAGTGCCTTTAAGGTACGAGATGAAAGTGTAATCCATGGTGGTAGTGTCCCACCATCCCACATATTGTTGAATAGCTGTGGAGGCACATTGTTAAAGATGTATCCATGGAATCTAGTAGTCCCTCATGACCCACATAACTTTTTGTAAATGCCTTTAATGCATGTTGATAAGATGTTCTCCCTGGTAGTTAGTGTTCTTCCAACCCTAAGCATTGTTAAGGCATAATCTCTCAATTTTATCCCTGCTGACTAGTGCCATCCCCTCCAAACAAACACACACACACACACACACACACACACACACACACACACACACACACACACACACACACACACACACACACACACACACACACACACACACACACACACACACACACACACACACACACACACACACACACACGTGCACACACACATGCACGCATGCACACACACATGCTACAAGACACACATGCACACACACACACACACACACACACGTGCACACACACATGCACACACGCACACATGCACACACACACACACACACACACACACACACACACACACACACACACACACACGCACACACGCACACCAACACTAACTGTCCACTAAACTCTTTGGAACTTAGCTCTGCTGTGATAGATGAACAAAAGCCTTTGACCATGTTCATTATTTCGAGTGTCCAGGAATGACCATGCTAATTAATATAGCCAAGTGATTCAGTAACTGTCACATTTGCATAACTTGCTTCATGCAAGCACTTTCAAGAGAAAGCATATGACTAATTAGCATATTCCTGTTCCCAGAATGCTTTGTAAGCATTTAGCATGGCCATAGAGACATCCCGCATGGTGCTGCACATCTTCATGTTGCAGCACCATGATAAGGCTCTCTCTGAATTAGAAATGGGTGCCATGAAGTAGTGGTAACCTCTCCAAAAAGGGCCCCGGAATTTATACACATTTCATATACCTCTAAGCTGTGTGCACATACAGATTTTTTATATAATATCAGCTGATCTAATACAACACTGCCCAGGTATTAAGCATGTTTTTCTCCAAATCCAGATCATAACGTCATGATTTGCAATTTGAAAGCCACAAGATATAACAGAATGTCTTATGTTTTATCAAAACATAAGTATGAAAAATTGACAAATCTGGGAAGGTACTACAACCAGCAAATAGCAGGCGTGTGACCGTGTAGCCTAAAACATAGTGCTGGACTGCTCAAGAGACAGTAATCCAATTACAATTATGAAAATTCACTCCAAAGGTGAGGTGCTGCATAAATGTACCAATAATAAAACACTCCAAGAGGCTATAAAGGTATATCAGGTGAGTCAGTGAATAAGTAACGAAATCTGAACTGAATCAAATTAAAGAAAGGACTTTATTTAACACATAAAATAACGGTTTAACACTTTCACCCTTAATTCTTGGACTTCTTCGGAACTATTAAACAGGAAATACATCGGCTTTTAAATACTTTTCCAACAACCAATTTCCCTAATTCATTATACCAATTAAAATATTAAACTAACATATATGTTCAAATCTGGAGTTGTTGAAATGCAACGTGCATTGGAACCTGGAAAGATAATGAGCAGTCCGTGTTGTCTTGTAGGTTTAAAATGGATGCCTTTAAAGCTACAGTACCTAACTTTATGCAACTATATAGTATAGCAAAAAGGGATATAATACATGATGATATAATATTATTGGATGAAGAAACTGAACAACTGAATAAATTACTGGGAATAAATTATGAGATATATATGGAGTTATATAGAAAAAAAACGCACAATGGAAAATTCTACCAGATAAGCTATGCACCATAAACAAAAGAAACTAAATAATAACAAAGATATATTTAAGCAGATTAATAAAATAAGTAAAATGTTGACTGACATGAATTACCATAAAGGTATATTTTGGTTATGAAATTCTCATAGAGAGATATTGACAGATGTATTCAGCATATAATACAATAGTTACTTATGTTCAAGAATTACATAATAAAAGTTGAATAACTGAATCTTACAGGTTGCATAACTGGTTGAAAAAAACATCTAAAAATATCCTGTTTCTAAATATCAGATAGCTGTTGAAAATATTAAATAGGCAATGTTATCATTAAAAAATAAAGCACCTATGCCCAATTAATGTATTCCTGAATTTTACAAAACATTCTGTTATGAAGTGGCTGGCTTATTTTTTAAAATAAAATCGTCTCCGTTTCTAACTATTCCAAATTGAAAGTTGTTGCATTCAATGCTACTTAGCAGAATTTGCATTAATAGACAAAGAAGGCAAAGGAAGGAATAAACCAGAACACTATAGACCCATACATGTTCTTAATATAGATTATAGAATTCTGCCTAATAGAAAAACAATGTACATAACTTAGATTGACTTTTAATTTCATTGTGGTTTGTATTTTTTCCAGTCAGGTATTTATTCGATGCTAATAAATATTTAATGATAATGGCAGAGTTGTTAAAGAAATGAAGTACTCAAGATACATTTCTTATTATAATATATTCAAATGCTTCTAAAGCATTTCATTATATCAATATTAACAGAGAATATATCATTTAAGTTTTATATTATTATATGTTTTCATATTTCCTAGCACAAGTACTACAGATCCTACATTTTTTTACATAGGAAACATGAATAATTGGGGGTGGCTGAGGAATTCATGGAGGTACCATGATGTGTACACATTTTAGTCACCTTTTGGCATTCAGGAAGATCCATGACATGAAGCTGCATGGGACTTTAACACAAAAACATGCAGCATGGAGTAGATCTGGTTCTGCAGCCATGCTGAATGCTAATGAGGCAGTCCAAGGAAGAGTCATATGCAAATTAGTCAGGTGCTATCTTCTCCAGAACCACTTCCAGGATGGTATCTTCATGTACAGCAATTCAAATAATTGCTCATCCATGTAAATCAGCAAGGCCAGCCTCAGCTCATCAGAGTATTGAACATGACCAGAAGACTATGTCCAACTAGCTGCCATGTCCATGGTATGGGACTGGGAGTATATGGAAGACACCAGGCACCAAGGACTACTCATGCCATAATGGTGTAAATATTAGTATGTGGATCAGTGGTTGGGAAAACACCAGAGACCTGGGATAACTAAGCATTTAAGAGGGAAGATATGAGAGAAACACTAGGATACCAGGAATAACTCAGCATTAAGTGTCATAATGGCACCAGAATCAATATGGGGATCAGGGAGTGAGGGCAAAATACCAGACATCAGGTATTACACCTCTAAATTCCATAAGAACAACAGATTTAGGATGGTGATGGGGGAAAACACCAGCCACCAGGGGAACTACAAGTGTTCCATAACAGCACTAAAACTATTACTGTGATTGGGAGTGAGGGTAATCATGGAAGGGCAGACCAGTTAGAGGGATGTTTACAGCAAATATGGTGTATATGTGTGTGTTTGTGTTTGAATGTGAACTTTTGTGTGTGTGTGTTTGTGTGTGTGTGTGTGTGTGTGTGTAAGACTGTTGGGGGAATGCCAGTGCTTACATGAGCAGCAGTTTATTACCATGATGTTCAGATCAATAATAATCTGCATATCACAGCTGTAACTATGATTCAAAGACATGCAAATTAGCCAGTAATTATCATGGCTAGCATGTCAATGAATTGCAAAATACTGTATGGTAGAAGCAAGGATTCTACCTGGAGCCTTATGCCTCACACTAGAGCCTTAATTCCTGAGTATTTTTTTCAGAACACGTTCATATTATATCTATAGTGTGACAAGGTTGTTCACTTTTTGCCACCTTTTTTTGTTACTGCAATCCTTTTGCTGTATAGGTTAAAAGCAATAGCATTAGGAGTGTTAATTAAAACTTTAATACATTATTTTATAGCATACACAGATGATTTGATACGAATCATAGATAACTATAATGATATAATAGAAATAAAACAAGTCATTACTCTTGACAAAAACATTTCAAATGTGTGATCAGTTATGAGGAAGGAGAACACTTAAGTTTTTCATGACAAACAATGAAATCTTTCTCAAGACGTAGTGCAAAAAATAAATTATTTCAACTGTTTGTGCATTTTTTTAGCTAAACAATATGAGTGTATAGTGTCAGTGACATTCGACTATCTCAGTAAAATTCAAAACTGCAATAAAAAAATTAAATAAATAAATAAAATAAAAAAAGTATAATAATTCATTTCTTCAACTGGCGAGTTAATGTTGTGAAAATGCTTATTTATCTTCTTTCTACTGTAGAATCGTTTAACTCTGCTAGACATTACAAAGTTCAAGTAAATAAAACAAACTGTAGTTAACATTTTTGGAGAGGTGCATCATTTAGAAATTCTTGTCTTTCCTCAAAATCAAAGAGTTGTGCCTTTACTGATATAGAAGTGTATACTAACTCTCAAACACTTTTAAATGTTGTAAAATTCCAATATAATGAGGATGCTGTATGAAAGACAATAAGAAATATTATAAGATCCAAAATTCCATTTAGTTGGCATTTATACATGAAGAACAAATATTTCAGATAAAGATATGATACAACATAATCTGAACTGCTAAAGCCTTTATTCACACCTGTCTGAACATCATGGGAGAGAAAAAACATTTATTTTTTCCTGTCATCCAGTTTATTATGCCAATTAACTCAACATGGATTTGGTGCAACTATGGATTACTTTGGACAAATGTAATTGTTAAATGGCAATTGAACTAACTGGACATACTAGTTGGATGAACTAGTCTATTAAATATGTAAAAATACACATTTCAATGGTATGCAGACTGTTAATTGGAGGAATGTTTTTAATTCACTGTTGGTCCACAAGTGCTGTCATAAAAGGAAAAAAAAAACAAAAACGAAAAAAAAAAAACCAAAAAAAAAAAAAACAGGAGAATTAATCAACATATTAACACACTCAAATATTCTTGTATTACAAATTGTATTTCACCTAGGTATGTTGCAGTCATAGTCTTTGCATATATGTGGTAAAATAGCACTGGTAACAATAGCTAACAAGCAAAATATTCTTGGACATTGAAAGTCAATAAAATAAAAAAAAAATAATAATAAAAAAACAATTTGACAAGCTCAAAATGGCCTCAGTTTAATGGTAAGCACTTTCAACCGGAAACTCAGCTTTCATCAGCCAAATTACAATCATTTCCACAGCTTTATATACAAAAACAATTAGTTCAACAAAGAATTAACAGCCAATAAGTTAATACACATTTAAATGAACAACCCACCACCAAATAATGAACCTTTACATAAAGTGTTAAAATTCATCTATTAAAAGCTTTCATCTTTAAGATGCTTGTTACTGATATAGTGTCATCTAAACCTGGTCTCATTGAGGCATTTAAGTAAATTTAACACTAATATTCTCTGACGATGATTATTATATTGTTCAATGTGTCTAAATAGGGCATTAGTATTTTTCCTTTAATTATTTCATAATTATGCTCATATATACCACTGTTTCAATTTACATTCTGTTTTGCCTATATAATAAGCAGGGCAATTTAAACACTTAGCAGCATATATCACCCCTTTTGGGACAGAACTAAACAAACTGGGAATATTAATCTCTTTGTCCCCTAAAATAATGTTTTCACATTCTAAAATTTTTGTGTATTGATTACACATACCACATTTTTTTATCCTACCTTTTTGTTTGGTACCAACTGAAATAAGGGTATCACACCAGTCCTTCAAATTCCTATCCCTTTTGTAAACTATTTTAGGTCTACTCGCTTCTCTATCACCTGAAATAAATGCCCATTTTTTATGGAGGACCTGCATAATGGCCCAACTATCATTAGTAAAGGTAGTAATAAAATTTACTTTCCCAAAAACACTATCTTCCATTAATCTAGGTAATGGACTTGGAGTCGCTAAAGCCATAACTTCCACATCAACCTTCACTTTGGTCCCAATATTAGTATGATTACTCAGAAGAGGTGTATAAACACCAGAAGTCCTTTTACTAATTACTTCCATAGTCATGGCCTCCATTAAGGTCTTGGGATAACCTCTATTTAAAAACATCTGTCCAATAAAATGACATTCGTCAACAAATTCATCCATCAAAGTAACCATCCTTGCTGCCCGCACCATTTGACCTTTTATGACACCCTTCTTAATGTGAAAAGGATGGTTACTAGAATAATGCAAAAACTTGTTAGAATATGTCTTTTTCCTATATATGGTGGATTTTAGATACCCTTTTCATAGGTTCTTAGACAGTAAAACATCCAAATAAGCTATTCTTGTTTCACCTATTTGGAAAGAAAATTCCAAAAATTCAGTGGCCCCATTAAGATAATCAATGAAACTAGGAATGAGGTCCCTAGGGCCACCCACTTCATGTGGAATACAAGACTAGAGGTCCTTAACATCCACAGTCAAAAATACCAAATCATTCATATTGTTAATTACCTCACCAAGTCTATTACACTTGGAGAGGAAATCCTATGAGTCACGAACCAAATATTCAAGAGGAAAAAGTTTACTTTTCATATGCCAGTCAACATATTTAGCTATGAAATAAGTCTTAGACTGTCCAGCATCCACTATAGGGTGCAACAGAGGATTATTCAAATCTTTATGGATTATAGGTAATCCAAATATTGTTGCTACCCTTGGATGCTCCAAAGACATAAAAGCAAAGGTCTCAGTTGTAATTTGACCCTGGGAAAGTATGTCATGTGAAAAAGTAGTCAATTCTACCATATGAGATGTTAAGCTCATTAATTAACACTTAATTTCACTTCATTGGTGGATTATGGAGCTCATCCAGGGAAGAAACAGAGGACAGCATCCTATTCCTGGGGAACTTTTGTCAGAACTGGTAGGTTGTTTAACAGAAACAAAACCTTATCAATTAATCTGTAACAGTACTGGGGACTTTTGCATCTTTAATTATAGTTGTTACCAACTCAATTCAGATCATGCTGAAGTTTTTAGTAAAGGTTTGACATTTGTTCCCACTAGGAGGGCTGCAATCACAGAGTGATTTAAAACTTTTTACGAGGAGGTTAAATTTGGCCTTGTTTTTTCAAGGTTTTGCTTCCATGGGGGAGAACCAACTTAGACTGCCAAGTACTTTTAACCCCATATTACATCATACCTTAAACATTTTCAAAGATATCTGTGAGTTGGACTTTAGAGAGTTGTTAAAATCTTCATGTACCCAACACAATTGTAATTTTATGTTGGAAGAAAGGTCCTTATTGGATGTAATAAAAAACAGGGGTGATTTGCATTTTATGCAGCCTGACAAGGGTGAAGGATTGGTAGTAATGAACCTGGACAATTGCAACCAGCGCATGTTACAGTTACTGTATGATGCTACTTATGTGGAAGTGTCAATTAATGAGCTTAACATCTCATATGGTAGAATTGACTACTTTTTACGTGACATACTTTCCCAGGGTCAAATTACAACTGAGGCCTTTGCTTTTATGTTTGTGGAGCATCCAAGGGTAGCAACAATATTTGGAATACCTAAAATCCATAAAGATTTGAATAATCCTCCGTTGCATCTTATAGTGGCTGCGGGACAGTCTAAGACTTATTTCATAGCTAAATATGTTGACTGACATATGAAAAGTAAACTTTTAACTCTTGAATATTTGGTTCGTGACTCATGGAATTTCCTCTCCAAGTGTAATAGACTTGGTGAGGTGATTAACAATATGAATGATTTGGTATTTTTGACTGTGGATGTTAAGGACCTCTAGTCTTGTATTCCACATGAAGTGGGTGTGGAGTGGTTTACTGAGTTTTTTACTGACTCTGTACCGATTGGTCAGGATAGAATTAATGTTATGTCGCATCTTTTAAAATTAGTATTGTTTAATAATATGATATTTTATGAAGGCCATTATTTTAAACAAGTGAAAGGAGTAGCAATGGGGTCTCCGTTGGGGCCCCTTTATGCTAATGTTATTATGTTCATGTGGGAAAGCAAATTTTTGTTTAATTCTAATTTTATGGTTTATGTGCAAATGTATACCCATTTTTTGATGATTTATTTTTTGTATGGGATGGGCCTAGTGGCCTCATTCCTAGTTTAATTGATTATCTTAATGGGTTCACTGAATTTTTGGAATTTTCTTTCCAAATAGGTGAAACAAGTATAGTTTATTTGGATGTTTTGCTGTCTAAGGACCTATGAAAGGGGTGTTTAAAATCCATCAAATATAAGAGAAAGACATACTCCAACAAGTTTTTGCATTATTCTAGTAACCATCCTTTTCACGTTAAGAAGGGTGTTATAAAAGGTCAAATGGTGCGGGCAGCAAGGATGGTTACTTCGATGGCTAAATTTGTTGATGAATGTCATTTTATTGAACAGATGTTTTTAAATAGAGGTTATCCCAGGACCTTAGTGGAGGCCGTGACTATGGAAGTAATTAGTAAAAGGACTTCTGGTGTTGATACCCTTCTTTTGAGTAATCATACTGATACTGGGACCAACATGAGTGAGGTTGATGTGGAAGTTATGGCATTCGTGACTCCAAGTCCATTACCTAGATTAATGAAAGATAGTGCTTTTGGGAAAGTAAATTTCATTACTACATTTACTAATGATAGCTGGGTCATTGTGCAAGTCCTCCATAAAAATTGGGCATTTATTTCAGGTGATAGAGAAGTGAGTAGGATTTTGGGTCTAAGTTCTAAAGTAGTTTATGAAACGGATAGGAATTTGAAGAACTGGTGTGATACCCTTATTTCAGTTGGTACCAAACAGAAAGGTAGGAAGAAAAAATGTGACATGTGTAATCGATGCACAAAAGTTTAGAATATGAAAACATTATTTTAGGGGACAAAGATTAATATTCTTGGTTTGTTTAGGTGTGTTACAAAAGGGGTGATATACGGTGCTAAGTGTTTAGATTGTCCTGCTTATTATATAGGCAAAGCAGAACGTAAATTGAAACAGCGTATATATAAGAGCATAATTATTAAATAATTAAGAGGAAAAATACTAATGCCCTATTTAGACACATTGAACAGTATAATAATCATTTGTTTGGTTTCATAGTTTTAGAGCAGGTAAAGGTGGGTCCGGGGGGGGGGTGTCCTTGGAACATCCTTTTAGAAAACAGAGAATATTGGTGGCAAATTTACTTAAATGCCTCAATGAGACCAGGTTTAGATGACACTATATCAATAACAATCATCTTAAAGATGAAAGCTTTTAATAGATGAATTTTAATACTTGGTTATTTATGTAAAGGTTCATTATTTGGTGGTGGGTTGTTGTTCGTTTAAATTTGTATTAACAATTATTGGCTGTTAATTGTTTGTTGAACTAATTGGTTTTGTATATAAAGCTGTGTAAATGATTGTAATTTGGCTGATGAAGGCTGGGTTACTGGTCGAAAGGACTTACCATGAAACTGAGGTCATTTTAAGCTTGTCAGATTGTTTTTTTATTAGTTTTTGGTGCTTATTTGATACATTGAAAGTCAACTCAAGTGCCTGAATTTTCATGATCAAGAATGCAGAAAAAGATTTAAATGCAGTTACTTAAATATCCATAACAGGAACTGGATACTCTAATTCCAGATGGTGGTTGTATGCATTTCTTTACCTACATTCTTTTTTCTTTCATGTTTATTTTTTTTTTTCCTGTGTTATGATTTGATTTTTTTATATATTTATTGTGACTTATTTATGTAATTTTAAAATGAAAACAGGAAAATGGGATAGCTAGATGGATCAATAGTTAGACCTGTAGATTAATACACAGAAAGATGAATAGATACAGAGGAAGAGATATAATTAGATGGTTGCATAGATAAAAAAGAAGAAATAGATTTACTTATGTTATTATGGGGGGTCTGACACCCACTTTATACCCTATAGAAAGTATTCATTTTTTAGATTTAGAGTTGGGGAGACTGAGCAATGTACAACAAGCAGGCAATTGATATGACTGTTGTCAAATTGACCAAGTGTTGAGCATTGACAGAAAACCACTGCTTCTCAAATATCCCAAAACTATCTGAATACTGTGGCATCTGTCAAATAAGGCTTATCTACAGGTGATTGAAGCATTGGAGGTTGAGAAGCTTTAGTCTGAAAAATTAATGTGGCAGTGAATTTCAGCACAATGTGTTGTAGTTTATGAGCCAGTGGAGACCTTTTCTTCTTTTTGTTGTAATTGTGGAGTTGATATATATATATATATATAACTCAAGGGAGTATGGTGGCAGAGGCTCCACATTGGGGGGGGTGTTGCCCACCTTGGACAAACACTTTCTGCGTGTGTTTTATAGGTTGTCTGAATCATCATCTTCTGTACTTGATTTTCAGTTAACAGTGATTCAAAAAATTTTGATTTGATCACACTGAGACGAACCATCAAATTATCCCGCATGTATAAAAGTCTGACAGCTAAATAAGGCACTACTGGGGTCCAGTGTTCTCTATTATTGTAAAATAAAAGACTAAAGAGGAGTAAACAAAGCATGCCT
>NC_056731.1:199684946-199704946 GCF_019279795.1 Protopterus annectens
TGGTGAAACTCCTCAAACAAAATAAAATAAAAGCACAATTGGTCTATCCTGCTAAAATCTGAATGTTTTATTCAAATAATATGAGGACCATCAGCAACTTCGAGGAAGCATCTTCATTTATCAAAAATAACAATATCATCACAATTCCTGAAGAAATGGACTGGTCAGTAACTATCACCTTGAAAAGATCTCCTGAAAAAATAACTGGACTGATGTGAGGAACAAGAAACAAAGAACTGACCTTAAAACCACAGAAACTCTCAAATGTCTCAACGATTGAACTAAGATATAGTCTACATGTTCATACAACCAAAAAAAGGATGTATTTTAACTTATTTAATTGATTATAATATATCATAGAATTCTTCCTTTCCACTGATATTTATAAAATAATATTTAATACAGGCTTACCTCTACCTATGCTAATGAAATAAGTTTATGAACCCTAAATGAAAGTCAGTTAATTAACATAACATTAACACAATGACAAACAGAATACAGAAAGCAATAACTGACACAACGCAGATTATTTAGTAACATAAATAATATATTTGAATGACTGCATTTCCATAAAGACACTGGTTAATAAGTATATTTATTCTAATAATTCATAGAAATGTAGAAAAGGTCCCTTTGTATGTGGCTTTGCTTGCTTTCTCAACATAACAAGTATTTAAATTAGATTAAACTAATGGCTTCTTTGCTTCAAAAAAAAAAAAACTCATGTCAGATTTTGAATGGATTTGAGAAGCTGTACATAAACAACTTTCTGACTAGAATATTCGCCTGCATTCATTAACTTTTTTTTTCAACAATCTAAAAGATATAAGCACCTTTCACACATATGTACTCAAAGCATTTACATTAGAATACGCAGCATTGTGGGTAGTGCGAGGATTATACTGTGATAGAAAAGGAAAGCCTCAGTTAATTTACATACCGCTCGCACTCCTTTATTATTTAGTATTCCGTTTGAGGCATGATACACAAGAAATGTGGATTGCGTTATTTTCTGGCTACATATGTTTCTTTAATCAGGTAGACACAGAGACTGGGTCACAGATTTACAGAAGAAGCAAGAACAGTAGCGGAAAGGCATGGGAAAGCGTACTAACGTACACATGTACTTTTCCTTTCCTTTCTCACACTTCCTAGACAAGTGAAAAGATTTTTAAGGTGGCAAAAGTCTCTCTTTAATTTAAACTGACAAATATACACTAAGAGAGATACTAGATCATAATAAGACTAAAATCAGATGTTTGATATCCTTTGTATTAATAGTTTTCTTGCAATATGCGAGAGATGTTTATACATGACTGCAGCTTCCTGGGGACTTAATTGATTAGACTGAATAAGGTGGGTGGAGAGTAGCACAGTGGAATGAATCTCATTGAAACTGCTTTATAAGGGAATGGAAACCAATTAAGTTAACTCCTACATCAATAGGAGCTCACAGTTTACTTACTTTTTTTTAAAAAAAGAGGAGACTATATAATTTAAAGCTGGTAGAAACAGTTAAAAACTAAAAACTTACTAGTAGTATATTTTGAGCAATTTTGTAAATAGTTCTATGGATTAAAAAAAATGATTCTTGTTTTTAGACCTGTGCCTTCAGTGTTTTATGATATATGTATTTAATATGCTCTATGATTGCATCACAGTATACAAAAGTACAAAGCACAAGAAAAGTGAATGTTTGTGCGCTAACAGACAATGCACTGACAGTGATCTGTTATTACCAATAGAGATATTTTTGTTAATTGTTTATGCCAATGATTAGAGCACTCAACAAAGCAGTAGTTCACATTTTGTACTCAACAAAAATTATTACATGTATAGGATTTCTATCATATCATGAATGTTCAATGTCTTTAAAAGTCAACACATGAAAGATTGACTAAAACATGTTTAACATACAGTTTACTAACAGAGCATATTATAGAAGATCAGAAGAACTCAAAAGGAAGATAAATTCCTTATACAATCTACAAACCATAATCCTGACACACCATTCTGAACAAATTTGATTGAATAATGGTAGTGTTACGCAAGGTTTTTCAAATTAAGGTGTATAGTTAAGACTATGGTAAATACATTGTAATTAGACAGATACCGAGAAACCTGGAGAGTCTGTACTATGAACATTGTTTGAATGTAAGTGTACGCTTACCAATGTGGACACTGTCTTAACTGCAGCTTAGTAGGATATGGTTTTCTCACCAAATTTATTACAGGATAGCCTAGAAAAAAACACTTAGCTCCTTAGAAGAAGAGAAATGCACTAGGAGACAGAAATAAGAGCTATGGTTTACTGTACTCTAATTACAGCTAACTTGGCATTTGGGAGATGGTTAGATACATAGAGAATTGGGACTCAGGTGGAGATGTGATTGTTCTCTATAACCAAATACTTATTAACAAAGTGAAAACAGACATGAAATCATTTATAAAGGGAGTACAATTCATCATAATTAAGTACAAGAATCATTCATTAATGCACTTAATTAAACCCTCCCTTTCTGTAATTCTGCAATAAAGTAAGGGTTACTAAGGTGATATAAATTATTCTCAAATAGAATCAGATCTGTAGATAATGCTACTATTATAAGTTCTCACTGATTTACAGAGTTGCTATGTGTAACTCATTAGAAAAAGAATATGGGAAATAAGAATAATGTAAGAAGGAAGCAACAAGATGCTACTTCATATGAGATCTAAATCAACATTGTATTATATATAATATCCCACTGGTTCACATATGTATTATAAACAGAAACAAATGACCTGTTTCACCATATTTACTCATGACTGGTATTAATATTTAATAGAATTGATGATATTTCATGCACAAGATACAAGAAATATTAGTATAAAAATAATTTTCAGTTAAACTCATAGAGTTGTTACACTTATGCACAGCATAACACTTATTAAAAGTGCATTTAGAAATTTCTTTTTTATGGAAATTTCAAATGTTCACAGAATGTTTGTTTACATGATGAAAATTGGTTTTAACTAAACTTTAAGACATATTACAAAAAGGACAGTACTTGTAAAAAGTTAAGAACTATACTTAAGAAGATGTACAATTTCCATACTTTGTGTACATTTAATTTTAGATTATATGACACATATTTAATTAAACATTGTTACTCTTTTTTGAAGCCATCATATCTCCAGAAAAAACTCATATTGGAGCTCAGAGTGTGGCAAATTTTCTTTTTACTTGTTGGTAGATATGAGAGATAATCTGATAGAATTTCTTTTTTCTGTCAGATTAGAAGTATATATCACTTCATGTTTCGCAATGGGATTATCAAAATGTTTGATTACTTGGTATTATGTATTTAATCTTGAATCACCTATTTTTTCCTTTCTTTATTGGCCTGAACTTAAATATAACTCATGTTTTTCAATTAAAAAAGACAGTCTATTTACAATAATTAAAATTAATAGAGATGTTACACAATTAATATATTGTAAGGGGTCTACTTCGTATGACCTAAATTTCATTTGACTGAAATTCATTTGACTGAGACCAAAACACCGAAAGTTCAAAAGACTGGAAACTCATTTGACTGAAACTCATAACACTGACACATTAAAGTAAAAGGTGTATGCCCTTTTCCCTACTGTATTGTGATCCTGGAGTTAGTATATATAGTTAGGGGGGGGGTGTGAGGATGAAGCCCCTCAATTACTTTATACATTTTAAACCATACACAAGGATATTTATAACTGCAATGAATAACTCTTTGCAGAAAACAATATTTACCTAAACTATGTGGGGGGCTTTGCCCTCAAACACCCAATGTGGGGGGCTGTGCCCCCAACTATATATACTAACTCCAGGATCACACTACAGTGGGGAAAAGGGCATATACCTTTTACTTTAATGTGTCAGTGTTATGAGTTTCAGTCAAATGAGTTTCAGTCTTTTGAACTTTCAGTGTTTTGGTCTCAGTCAAATGAATTTCAGTCAAATGAAATTTAGGTCATGTGAAGTAGACCCATTATAAGACAACATTAAACATATTTTACACCACGAATACTTTATAAATACAAAAAAAAAAAAAAAAGGAATGGACTTAACCATACTATCTTTAAACACCAATGGTTTAAATAATCCAAGGAGAAGATCACATTTATTAAGACATATGAAATTAAATAAAGTACAAGTGGTGTTTCTTCAAGAAACTCACTTTAAACTAAATGATAATTATATATGGAATCCTAATGAATACATAAAATTATCTCACTCTTCACATAAAAAAAGACTAAATGAACATTAATCTTATGGAGAAAAAATGCTACTATTCCTCTAATCATCTATAATTATGAAGACAAGGAAGGACTTTTAACTATTGTAATAGTAAAATATAATAATAAGATCTGGACACTAGCAAATGTATACTGGTTCCCAGGCATAGGGGTTGAGACAGTTAGAAAACATATAAATATAATTACCAGAGTTTATAAGGGAAAACTGATAGTAGGGGGAGACTTCAACTGCATTTTGGATTATTCTGAGACCACAAACAAAAGAAGTTTCCGTATTAATCCCATAGGGAAGGCCCTTAAAAAATGGTGTGAAAATTTAAATCTAATTGATTCATACAGATATAAATATAACTCATTATTATTCTCCCATCAAGATCACAGATATGGTACTCAACCAAGAATAGACAAAATATTTATATCTCAAGAGTTCAACATGAAAATAACAAATTTCTCCATAACTCCATGTCCTTTTTCAGATCACAACTCATTAATTCTTAAAATACAAACAGATTATAAGAAGTTAATTTTTATGACAAGAATACCAGCTTATATTACAAGAATAAAACAATTCAAACCTTGGTTAGATTCAGAAATACACATTTTTTAAGATACAAATAATAATAAATAAGCAAATACAGTAATCTTATGGGATACCTTGAAAGCCTATTTGAATGGAAAAGTCCTTTCAAGGTTTAAAAATAAAACAAAGGAATGGGAATCAGAATTACATAACACCCAAAAACAAATCATAGAACTTAATATTAATGATCCTAGAAATGCATCTAACAACAAAAAAAAATGAGGAACTAAACAAAATATAATGAAATTCTAACTCCTAAAACTGACATTGTTTTTGTTGTGTCTTTTAGCTTTTCCCGGTTAGGGGTCGCCACAGCGGAACTCCGGTCCGCTAATGATTGGCAGTTGATTTTTACATGCTGAGTTGCCAGCCCTAATGTACAACCTTCAATGAAGGTACGCCCATTCACGCATGTCTCCACGCAGAAGACGCTCTAGCTGAGAGTCGAACCGGTCAGCGTCTTACTGTGAGGTGATAACGCTACCGCAGCACCACCACTGTGGATAACTCCTAAAACTGACATAGGAATCGAAAAATTAAAACTTAACTCATACTCTGTATTGCCCATACACATACATAATCTAGCAATCCAAATTAAAAGACAATCTATTGAAAACAATATCACAAATGTCATACATGGGGGGAAATAAAAAAATAAAAAAGCATCAGACATAAGTGATATTTTTGATGCCTTTAAATAACAAGACATTGAACATTATAGAGATGACACACACCAAGCTAGTCTATTAAATATAGACTTAAATTTTGCAAAAATAAAAGTAAAACTAGAAAAACTAAAACTAGATATTCAAAAACAAATATCTCTAAAATAAATTACTGAAAAAATCAAGAAAGTAAAAGTAATAAGTCACCAGGAATTGATGGAATAATTAATGAATTGTATAAGATATTCCTAACCTCAGCATTTTCATTATTTCATAAAACATTAAATGAAATACAATCACAAAATACAATACCACCCTCATGGAGATACTCCCTAATTACCCCATCATAAAAGAAAATAAAGATCCTAAACAATGTAACTCTTACAGGCCAATTTCATTACTTAACAATGATTATAAAATCTTTATGTCAATACTAGTTAGTAGAATTAAAAATTCATTAATACATATCATAAATGAGGATCAAACAGGCTTCATATACAATAGACATACTCATAACAATATCCAGAGAATTTTAACACTTATAGATTTCTTAAACACAGATAATCAGGAAGCCCTTATAGTTGAATTTGACATAGAAAAAGCCTTTAATGCACTCAAATGGGACTATCTTTTCAAAGCACTAGAATTATATTATATGAATTTCCCCACCACTTTATTACACTGATAAAAAACATATATAAAGACAATCTTGCTTATCTAAAACTTGGGCCATTTACATCAGAAGCCATTGAGATAACTAAAGGCACAAGACAAGGTTTCCCTATGTCACCTATTTTATTGGCACTAGCTATAGAACTATTTCCATCATCAATACGCAATGATTCCAAAATTAAAGTTATTGACATCTATGGTCAACTTAACCAAAACATTATGTTATTTGCTGATGATGTTTTACTCACCTTATCTGTATCAGATGAATCTTTACAAGAACTAGATGAGCTAGTGGAAAAATTCTATCTTATCTCTGGTCTCTGTTTTAACAAAACAAAGTCTAACTATATGTTTCTGAATGAAAAGATGGACTTTCCATCAAATAAAAATCATATAATAGGTAAACAGGTTCCTACTATAAAATATCTAGGAGTAACATTAAGTGAAAATATAGAATCAACTTTAACCATAAATTACAATAATATAACAAATAACATAAAAATGTAGATAGCAAAATGGAATAAAATGTATCTGAAATTTGAGGACAGATTGCAAATAATAAAACTGATATTACTCCCAAAAATAAATAATATAGCACATGCTATTCCCATGATACCAAATAAAAAATTTTAAAAGAAGTAAATAAAATTAAATTTCCTTTGGTTTCCAAAAAGAAATAGGATAGTTTACACACATCACATCAGGCAGTGGGAAATGGGTGGAATTAATATTCCAGATATAGAGACATATATAAACATTTCTATTTTCAGAACTATTATAAATTGGATAGGTCCTAATTATTCTTCAGTTTGGAAAACTCTACATACTATTATCTTTCTAAATGAAAACAAATTTATTAAAATCTTATGCTAAATGAACAAAATAATAGGCTTTGACATATACTGATTGTCAGCATTCAATATAATATAACAAAACCAGCTAATTTCAACTATATAAATAACATGCATAACCTATTTAGAAGATTAATTCACACCAATACAGACATAAAAATTTGGATATATTTACTAGTACCTTTCAGCTCTACAAAATTTTTTTCGGTAAGATTCATAAAAACACTCTAATTGGGAAATAAACAAGTTTACACACTGCGGTGGTGGTGGTGCTGCGGTAGCGTTGTCGCCTCACAATATGACATTGTCCGGTTCGATTCACAGCTAGAGCATCTTCTGTGTGGAGACATGCGTGAATGGGTGTACCTTCATTAAAGGTTGTGCGTCAGGGCTGGCAACTCGGCACGTAAAAATCTATTGCCAGTCATTAGCGGACTGGAGTTCTGCTGTGGTGACCCTAACCAAGAAAAGCCGAAAGACACAACAACAACATGTTGGCAACACTGTATAAAGAATCAAAGAGTACTAGACAATAAACAGATCCAAAATACATATGATATATCAAACACAGACTGGTTGGTACTCCAAAGCATACTATCTCATGCTCAAGATCTATACAGAATAATTATTAATTAGTCTTATAAAACCAGCCCCAAACTTATAAACTACATGATTGAAGCTGTATATAATAATTATAACTGGACAAATCAAATTTCAAAAAAATTTTAATGAACTATAAAACTAAACCCAATCAAACTTTTTGAAATTTCATTACAAGGGGAAATCAAATGAATTTATCAATTGAAAGAAAATCTAGTTTTCTCTACTCTATTAAATTAACATTTAATTTACAAGTGTGGAAAATATACCTTGGAAATTCTTACACAGAGCATTTATCACACCTGATAAATTGGCCAAAATCAATTCATCTGAAGATACCACTTGTTGGAGATGCTCACTAAGATGTAAAGCAGACTGGATACATATTTTTTATGAATGTATTAACATTAAAACATTTTGGGAAGAAATCACTAAATTTCACCAAGCTATTTTTTACAGATTCCTTTGTTTTAACTAAATCTCTAATTTTCCTGAATGTTAATGACAATAAAGAGAAGAATAAAAAGGACTTGTATCTACTTTGGTCCATACTAGCAGTAGCAAGAAAATGTATAACAAGAAAATGGAAATCATCACAAGAACCCACCGTTGAAGAATTTCTGAGATTGATGGAAGAAACAGTGTTACTAGAAATTAAAGTCAAAGAACTCGGAATTACCCCTAAAACTTGGATCAACAGTCCCTGGGAAAAAAATTCTTATTCTTATTGAGACACTAAAATTGGACACAGACTCATAATGTGTACCCTATATATTTTCAATAATTTTTTTCTGTCATAATCATTCATGTTCCGGTCAAATGTAAATAATGTATATAAAAATGTTATAACATTTGTCTACACAGATGATTGTATTTCTAAATATTGTTACATATGGAAAATAATAAAAACCTTTGCTCAAAAAAATAAAATGGGCTGTGGTGTGATTTAGCATGTGTTTAAACAAAGCACTTCTTGGTTGTCTACAATTGATGCCACTCAGATGTAGAGCTATGCTCTGTTTAAAGGATCTGAAAGTCTGCTCCATGTAAAAGGCTCCACACAGACAAACCACCAAGTAAACAATCTACTCACTAGTACACGTAATCATGTGTCTGATATTAAACTCTCTAATTGTTAAGTGAATTACTTGGTTCTAGAAGAACTTTTCCAGTAGATGCAAAATGTATTATCATAAAGACTTCATGATTTAATCTCATAGATGTCATCTTTGCCCTTTTTGAATCCAGAAAGAATGTCAACTGCTGTCCTACCTCTATGATACTCAAAATGATCATTATTATCTGGACACTGATTAAAAAAAGGATCAGCTTTCAAAATATGCCAGTGTTTGTTAATAACTGCCTTGATTTTGATTTAGTCCTGAAAGTAGTAATTAAATGAGGTCTGACTATCATATCATCCAAATTGCACCTACCACTTACTAAATTCTTGTCATTATTATTTAATAAATTCTATTACACACATACACACACACACACACACACACACACACACACTCACACACACACACACACACACACACACACACACACACCTATCTCTCTCTCTCTCATATATATATATATATATATATATATATATATATGTATGTATATATCTATAGCTATCTTATATATATATATATATATATATATATATATATATATATATATATATGTATATATATATATATATATATATATATATATATATATATATATATATATATGTATATATGTATAAATATATGGGTTCCCTATGTCAGACCGACAGCACTGAAGATCGACATGCAAAACACCGACGCCAGAAGAACGACGAAGCAGATGACCAACAAGTCGTAATCCTGACAGCAAAAACACTGACAGGGGTAACTTGTGAGTGCAACCCGGTAAGTGTGCGTTAGTGAGGGACTTAGGGTTAGAGTGCGATAGTGAAGGACTTAGGGTCAGGGTGCTGGTAAGGTTAGTGTGCGATACTGAGGGACTTAGGGTTAGGGTGCGGGTAAGGTTATTGTGTGATAGTGAGGGACTTAGGGTTAGGGTGCAGGTAAGGTAAGTGTGCAGCAGTGAGGGACTTAGGGTTAGGGTGTGGGTGAGGTTATTGTGCGATAGTGAGGGACTTAGGGTTAGGGTGCAGGTAAGGTAAGTGTGCAGCAGTGAGGGACTTAGAGTTAGGGTGCGGGTAAGGTGAGTGTGCGATAGTTAGGGACCTTAGGGTTAGGGAGCGGGTAAGGTAATTGTGTGATAGTTACGGACCTTAGGGTTAGGGTTTGGGTTAAGGTTAGTGCATAGATAGTTTTGTGTAAGGTGTAGTGTAGGTTTTTGAGGTTTCTTTCTTCTGGCATCGGTGTTTTGAGTGTCGATCGTCCGAGCTGTCGGTCTAACGTAGGGAACCCATATATATATATATATATATATATATATATATATATATATATATATATATATATATACACACACACACACACACACACACACACACACACACACACACACACACACACACGCAAACATGCACTCACACACACACACACACACACACACACACACACACGCGCGGCTCAGGGGCGGCTCGTGCCATAGGACTGCCGGACTGCAGCCCTCCCACCTACAAAACAAGATAAAACAAACAGAGCAACACAAAATTAATTCCCAGACATGTACGCATGCGCACACGCTCTCAGACTGCTTTCTTAGCAGTCTAGATAAGGGGAAAGGCAAGATGCCCAGAAGTCTATGTGGTGATGACATCACGACATGGAGGCACTCCGGACTGCAGCAGTCACAGGCAGGATCAATCGCGGATTTGGACTGCAGGGAATCCTTTGAGATGGACCAATCATGCAAGGAATACAGGTAAGGGGCTGTTCGGATATCGGCAGCAGCAACCGAGCAGTAATAGAAGCAGGAAGCAGTTATTTAGCTCGTTGGCAGCAACCAAAACTGTTATTTAGGTCGTCGGTGGGCTGGGGCTGTTCAGCGACAAGGTAAGGTGTGTGTGTGTGTGTGTGTGTGTGTGTGTGTGTGTGTGTGTGTGTGTGTGTGTGATATAGTCAAACCACTCACATGTATTGCATATGTTAATACACACGACTGCAACAGCAAATACTTTTCAGATGGCGTTGCACACCTTTGCTTTGGCAGGCATGCATGTCAAGCCTAAGGGTCAAAACATGATTGGAAAGCATCATGATCGAAGGATGGGTGACAGCCTTTTCACAAAAAAATCTCACTACCATAGTAGTGGAAATGAATGGTTTTATTGCAGAAAAGTGTAGTTAAAGTTTGGAGGGGTGTAAGACCAAAAAATACAAAAAAAAGAAGTAAAAGTGAGATAAGTATTTTTTTATTCAAATGACAGGAATTAAACACAGTCAAATGCCAATGCTTTAAATGACTTGACTAAGATCAGTAAAGTAGGATACTTTAAGAATTGAAGTCTTCAAATAATGGAGGAAGAGAGTACAGTGTTTTGTGAAAAACAGAGTAAGAGCTGCATGAAAAGGGTGAGAAGACTGAAATATTTCTGTACATTCCAAACAGGTATTAGGGAAATGGAAGGTACAAAACTGTTGCACATGTTTCTTTGGTTAAAAGGAATACACAATACAGAATGAGTCATACCTAAAGGATGGGACAACAGCTGTGACGTTCAGAAAACAGGGGGTATGAGAGATGGTAAGGTTACAGGAGAAGAAATAAGAAAATGATAAAGATTATAATAGAAAAAGAAGTTCATAGATAATGCAGATCAATTATTTGCTAATTTTACATTTCAAGGGATTTGGTAGTGAAACTCTAAAATGGATGCAACATCTGTCTTTTAAATAACTGCATTGTGGCTCACCAGAAGTATAATATATTGAAGGATTAGGGAAATATTAAAAAATATGAAACATATAAGAGGAGTAAATTTCTAATCAAATCATAATAATCAGCTTAGAGATTTAAAAGAAATGTAAGTAATAAACTACAGGAAATCTGAAAAATAAGCTTTAATGACTTGAAGGGCATTTTTGTGGAAGATTAATGGATGCGGTGAATAACAAAGTATTTAATACAGAGGCTCTTTATAAGTTTAATTTAGGGAAAACAAAAGTACCAGAAATCAAATAATATGAACAGGACATGTCACATGGAATGTTAAGTGTGAATCAGAGATAATATAATATGAGAGGATAAAGTTTTTAGAATGTTCTATTTGATTAAACTTACAAGTTCTGGGATATAAGAGATCTTGTTGGAGGTACACAAATTAATTTCTTTTGTGCAGCGTAAGATCATATCAGAACTTGTCTTTGTGCTGTAGACAAAATAGGCTGATGAAGTGAAGAATACGAGTTTGAGGATATGACGAACCTGCGTCTATGTATGAAGCACAAGTGGAACATCTTCCTAGAAAATAATAAGAGTGATATATTTAGTTTAAAAGAAAAAAAGTTATATTCTCATCAGGAAACAAAACAATAAATAAATAAACAAACAAACAAATGAAAATAATAATAACCCATGTAGTTCTCAAAAAGCATTGCATAATACAACACTTATGCCACTCTGAGCCTTGAGGCAAAACAGGAAGCTCTGTAAGCTGAATAAGTCAAAAGCAAAGGAGAACAAGAACTTGTCAGTGTCAAGTTACTTTTTCTAGAGTATGCTTTAAAGATATTTTAGAAAACGTGAGGATTACAACTGAAATATTCCATTAGAGAACACACATTCTCCAACAGAGTATTAATTTACTAGAATAGTCAAGTCAGTGGCTTCACAGCATATTAAGTCATACTGAAGCACTGCCTAACAACAAACAGCCATCAAGTATTTTTCCAGTTTGTTTAGTGAGCATCATTAAAAAAAATTAAGTTGAAAAAAACAACCAGTTACTTTGAACTGCCATTTTAATTCCTCCATCTGTTATACATGTTGTTTAGAAAGCTGAATTAGAAGGATGTGTATGTGTGTGTAATGCCCCAGTTACTATATACTGGTGGCTAGAGTAGACTCATGGCGGTGTGGTAGGGAATACCACAGGCTTGAACGCTGTACCTTGTATGCAGGTGTTAAGGGCCTGAATTCCCTACCCACCACCATTTGTAACAAAAATCTGCAGATTTTTGCCTCATATTTGATCTGTTCTGTTCCTCATAATATCTGTGGTTTCTAAATATTTAAATGCTTAATGTTTGAGGGTGCAGTGGTAGCATTGTTGCCTCACAGCTGTAGGTTCTCAGGTTTGATTTTTGGCTGGGGTGCTGTCTGTGTGGGGTCTGTATCTTTTCCCTGTGTTTGTGTGGGTTTGCTTTTGTGTCCTCCCATGTTACAAAGACATGACTGCATTATTTCTTCCTGGGCCTCTGCTGAAAATTGTTTTTTTTTTGTTCCAAGTCAGACTGTCCTGGTTAACAAATGTCCCAGGATTCCATTCTCTACGATGCGACCGACCTAATAAAAGAGACGGCGGTGTTGCTCTAATCTACTCCGACCTCTTGTCCATTACTCCCTACCCAAACCCTATCCCATCGTTCAATAACACTGAACTAGTAATTGGCCTACTAAAATTGAACAACCACAAAATTATCTGCATCATCTGTCTATATTCCTCCAGGCAACAATACTAATACTCTAGAAGACATCCTATCCTGGACTTCCTCTAATATTAATCTAGAAACCTTCATTTTAGGTGATGTAAACATCGATTGGAGTAAAATCTCAAACCCAAATCCCTCAATAACCATCAACCTATTTAATTTCTCCCAACTCATTAACTCCACTACAAGACCAAACAAAGCTAATCCTCCTGGCTCCATACTTGATTGGATTCTCGTATCTCATCCAAACAAAATAATAAAATCTGACACCTCTCCAGACCCTCTAGGAGACCACCTCCCTGCTTATACCATACAAGCTACTTCCTCCCCCCCACTCCCACCACTACATTCTCACTCGAAACCTCTCTAACTTTAACCCTACCTCCTTCTCTGACTCACTTAAACTTATCAACTGGAACCCTTTAAGACTGCTACCACTAGATGAAGCTGTCCACTATTTCAATTCAACATTTTTAACAGTCCTTAACTCTCTAGCCCCTCCTAGAACTATTAGACTTAAGGCAAAAACCTCCCCTTGGCTCACCAAAAATACAAAAAAGCTAATGCTCCTAAGAGATAAAACCTGGAAAACCTACCATAAACTCAAACAACCCGAAACACTCCTTAAGTACAAGCAATTAAGAAACCTCACCAAGAAACAAATCATTAAACATAAAAGATCTTACTACATCCAACTCCAAGAAAGCCATGCTAGAAACCCCAAACAATTCTGGAATTCCATCAATTCACTCCTCCAACCTGGCACTAAAAACAACCCTTGTCCAGACACCAGCAAAACCGACCTCGAAATAGCCTCACTATTTAATTCCCTCTTCACCTCTTCCATTGCTGAACTGACTAAAACATTCCCTAACAATCACTTATCTCCCGCCACTATTCTATCTTTCTCAAACTGTTCTAACCCACCCTCTTTCAAACTAAAACCAGTATCTACTGACCAAATAAAGAAACTCCTTCATAAACTAAAGCCCTGCTCCAATGCCCCAGATAACATCCCATCTGCCTTCCTAAAAATTGCTTCTGACTATTGCTCTTCCCATCAGCATCCTAATCAATAGGTCTTTACTTGAATCCTACGTACCCAAACTATGGCGTACCGCTTTCATCCTACCTCTCCACAAAGGTGGCAAAAACTGTACAGTCACAAATTTCCGCCCTATTGCCATTCTCTCCCCTATATCCAAAATCCTAGAAAAATGTATCCACTTACAACTTCTGCCATTCCTCACCCAACACCAACTTCTCTCTCCTACCCAACATGGCTTCCGCCCAGGACACAGTACTAACACTGCCCTTCTCTCCTTTTTGCACTCAGTCAACTCTGCTCGTGATTCTGGTAACATAGTATCTACTGTCCTTCTAGATCTATCAAAAGCTTTTGATACCATCTCTCACACTCACCTCTTAAGTCACCTATCAAATCTCAACCTTGGCTCAGAATCCCTTTCCTGGTTTTCCAGCTACCTTTCTAACAGATCCCAAGCGGAAAAATGGGGTCAAGCAACCTCTACTTTTCTTCCTACCCCTACTGGAGTACCTCAAGGCTCTATACTCGGCCCTCTGCTATTCAATATCTTCATAAATGACTTCCATAAGGCCATCCCCAACACAACTATTGTACAATATGCGGATGATTCAACATTAATCTGCTCCGCCCAAACCTAACAGACCTCCAAGCCCTAACCCAAAGTGCCTTCTCAACCACTGAAAACTGGATGCCACAAAATCACCTCTTCCTAAATGCCAATAAAACTAAGATTCTCCTTTTCTGTCCCTCTAGATCCTCCTCTCTAGACAAAAAGTCATTCCAAATCTCCAGCCTCAATAACTCCCCTATCGAAATCGTACCCTCCTCCAAACTTCTTGGTGTCACAATCGACGATCAATTAAAATTTAATTCCCATATCCAACTGAACATCAAAATAAACACACATAAAACTAGGTCTACTTTATAGAAACAACCACTTCCTCTCCCCTCACTCCAGAGCAACCCTTGCCTCTACCTTCCTCCTTCCTACCCTCCTATATGGTGCCCCCCTGCTCATTAATCTTTCATCCTCTCTTACCACCAAACTAGAGCTATGCTACAGCAAAGTCGCTAGATTTGCCACTAACGCCAAATCCTCTTCTCATCACTGCTCCTCCCTTCACTCCCTAAACTGGCTTGAACTTCCCAACTAACTTAACCTCCTCCAACTCACCACAGCCTTCAAACTACTTCTACACCCCTCTAAATGCCCTGCCCTTTCTAATATTCTGCACCCTTATACCCCCCTCAGACCACTTAGATCTTCTCAACACAACCTGATCACAGTTCAAAAACCCCAGCACCCTGCTGGCCAGCTTCTCTTATCCTTTACACTTGCTAAAAAATGGAATGCCCTGCCCTTGTCACTTAGGACATGTTCCAACATAAATAACTTCAAAACTGAGCTTTACTCCTACCTCTATCATAACAGAATCTGCAACTGCACTCTTCTGCCTACAAATCCTAAACTTCCTACTCCATTTGCCCCTGAATAACCCGCTCCTATTCTTCTTCCTGTTCCCTTCTAAATGTATTACACCTAGTGACCTACGTAGTAAAACATACCCATCATGGGTCGCCCTTCTCCCTAAAAAAAATTGAAACTACCTGATATTTGTAATCCAGACTGCCTATGACTATGAATGTTCTTTGTAATTATTTTTGTAATTTCAGAGTGCCTATGACTTTGCATGCTCATTAATATTCCCTATGTAACTGCCTTATTATTTGTAATTCTGAGTGCCTATGACTTTGTATGTTCATTGAAATTATTTTTTGTATTTCACAGTTCCTAAAACTTTGCATGTACATTTATATTACCTTGTAATCAAAATATTTGAACTGTAATAATTCCTTGTGTTGGAGCTTTTCTCCCCGGGCCTCCACTGAAAATAGGCTACCAACACCCAGTGGACCTCCCCAGTAATCAAACTGAAATAAATAATAAATAAATAAATAAATGAATAAAAGTGACAGACATCTGAATTTCAGACTTCAGGTTTCTGAATGTTTAATTCCTTATGTATTTGATGGTGCAGTGGTTGCATTGTTGCCTCACAGCTATAGGTTTTCTGGTTTGATTCTTGGCTGAGGTGCCTTCTGTGTGGAGTATGCATCTCCTCCCTGTGTTTGTGTGGATTTGCTCTGGTGTCCTGCCATTTTACAAAGACATGTGTCGACAGTATTTCTCCCTGGGCCTCTGCTGGAAATTGTTTTTGTTCCATCAGAAGCAAAATTTACATGCATTTGAATTTCAGACTTCATATTCTTCAGAAAATACATAGTAACACAACCTTTTATTTTAGCAATTTTCTAAGTTTATAAGATGAATATTTGAAATTTGTCCCTATTTTTGGGACTGTATTCCCCCATTATTGGCTTTGTCCAGGTTTTTTTGTGCTAAGGTTGACAGCTGTGGCAAGAACTGAATTCACTGAATATGTTTGAGGGCTGTATTCCCTCATTAGTGGGTTTGTCCAGGTGTTTTGTACTAAGAGGTTGACAGTTATGGTGAGAAGTGAATTCACTAAATGATAGCCATTTAAGTTTCGGTCTTCCTCTCTTTCACAAAGCAGCTGATTTGGCATAGTTGTATGTTGCTCTGACTGTTTTGCACAGGGACCTTGTCAGTAAAATGTATGGTAGTAACACAGCATTTCTCTTTGACAAAGCAGCTGATTTTGCATAGTGGTATGTTGCCCTGACTGTTTTGCACAGGGACCTTGGCAGTAAAATGTATGGTGGTAACACAATTTTATTCTAGCAACTTTCCAAGATTATACAAGCAATGTTTAACATGTCCCTGGTTTTTGGGCTTTTGACCCCCACCCAATAAATGTTGGCTTTTTCCAGATTTCTTGTGCTGTGAAGTTGAGATGCAGTTGAGTATTGAGTAGATTTTACAAGGAGCTGAGAGCTGCAGGGGAAGAGAAGTTTAGTGCTGCTTATGCTGAGTTGGCTTGCATTGTTAATAGCACAACAGGTTGTGTACTTGCTGTTGATGCAAAAGACTGTGGGTTCTACTCTCACAAGGGGTGGATGCTGCCATACTGAGAATGTCCTCCTTGGTGAAGATACTAACTATGAGCCTGTTATCAGTTTTCCATCCATTTCCTCTTGCAGTATTACTAACTTATCATTTTTTTAATGTAACATAGGCAATTTATTCCTCAGGGGCAACAGACACTATTTTTCGATAAAACCATGAAATATAAAGGTGTTTGCTAATAGCAACCTCTTCATTAGTTACAAATTTCTTTAATGTGGAATTATTTAGATAACTTTTACCTCAGAGATTATGCATATTTACTGATAATGGACTGTAGAATTGTGCATATTTACTGATAATGGTGGAATGTAGAATTGTGCATATTTACTGATAATGGTGGACTGTAGAATTGTGCATATTTACTGATAATGGTGGACTGTAGAAGTCTGAGTAGACTTTTATGATGGAAATGTTCTGAACTGGGCAGTTTTGTCATTATGGGTGCATGTATTTTGTTTCATTGCTTACTGGAAAAATGTTCAAAACAAATTTAAAACGCCCTCTAACAACTGTACTGTATTGTACAAGGAATATAATTTAGTACAATCAGGAAGGTGTATCAAAGAGCACATGTATGTTTCATATGCAAGGGGCCTATGATTTGAAAACAGCCCAAAATTAATCTTTATCTGCCACTGGCAAAATGTATTTTCTTTGAATGTGGGTTTCAATGCTGTTTCAATGAATGTGAGTTTCAAGGGCAGAGAAGTTTTAATGCTAAGTCTGTTTTCATTGTGAGACTGCATTGCTTTGTTTAGCAGATGTCTTAGTGTTTGTGCTGTAAAATGCAAAATAAAACTTTCAAATGAAGTCCAAATCATCATAGAAGTAAAGCAGTATGCACATTAGTGTTTATGGTAAATGGAGTGAAATAGCCAAGTAATGGATCATTGGAATGGCTGCAGAGGCTCCATTTGATGATGATTTTGTGAGGTGGAAGGGCAGCAAACTCAGAGGCTCAGCTGAACTATACCTCCCAACTGTCCAGATTTTCAAAGAATGAATAGATTTTTGCTTCTTATTTTTGGTTTGTTCCTCATAAAATTTGTAGTTTTCTGGCAAATCATTTAGGAATTAAGTCACTAAATAATGATACACTGAGTTTCAGACTTTAAAACCTTCAGAAAAATGCATGCTAAAGTAAGACCTGTTATTCTATCAACTGTCTCAGTTTATACAAGAGCAATTTTAGTACTGTTTATATGTTCCCCCAATATATGTCCAGATTTATTGCATTAATAGTTTGAGAGGTACATGCAAATAAATTGCTTTAAAGAATTAGGCATAGCCAGCCTCTCAACTGTCCCTGATTTTGGCACAAAATGTTGCTCTTCCCCCTGATAATCCCTCCGCAAAATAGCAATGTTGGAAGAAAACATGGAGGGTTCACAATTAAGAAATAACTTAAAGTTATAGATTACTTGAAATGCATGTAGATTCTTTTATTTTGTCAGCTGCTCAAGTTAGCAGTACTAATATTAAAGTGTCCCTTCTTTGACAGGTTCCCAGTTGTATTGTGTGGCTATTTTATATTTTTGCATCACATTTTTGGTCCATTTTTCATAAAATTGTGTTTTGTTTGGCAAATTAGTGACAAATCATTAAAGACTGAAGTTAGAAAATAAGGACAGACATTTTGAGTTTCAGATTTCATACCCTTTAGAAAATTCATACTAATGCAAGACCTATTCTATTATCTTTCTAAGTTTATAAGAGCAATATTTAAAAATTGTCCTTATTTTTGGGCCTTTGTTCCACTTTTATGTATGGCTTTGTCCAGATTTCTTGCTCTGAGGTTGAGAGGTAGGACAAATGTGTCAGGGCCATCACAGTCAGCCAGAGACATTTCAAATTGTGACATACGTGTTGCACCCCACTCCCCCATGTAGTGACCCTGGATGTGTCCAAGCAAGGCAAGGAGTAGTTATGCAGTGTAACATGTGCAGAATGTCCCCCTATCCAAGGTAGACACAAGTACTACAGTGGCTTTTCATCTGTCCTTGATTTTGCAGAATGGTCTGGTTTCTGTCATATGCTTGTACTGTTTTTTTTATGCTTATTACTCAAAGTGCCTGTTGCTCTGTGTTTAAGTAGCAATGCTTTAATGACCATAAGATAAGCTTGTCTGAGATCGTAAGATGCAAGTAAGCTTTAATAAGCATACTGTTAAAGAATTGCCAACATTGAAAGCCTTTCTGTTGTTGCCATGCAGAGAATACTTAACTAGATAATGTATAAGCCTTGGTTATTGAAGGACAGGATTACATTATTTTAAAAAGCTCATTACACTTGTTGGAGACTTCCAGTCATCTCTACAGGCTTTACTCGTAAACTAAACATAATGCCAATCATGTGTGGTCCATAACCTGTACAGTAATCCTTTAAGCAATGTATCCTGAGCTTGTTTCCTGTTTGCTTTTCATTTTTTACTTTGATCATGTTTTCCCCATGAAACAAGTAGATAGTTTTTGTCAGGCAGCAAGTCTTTTTTGGATAAGAAACATTTTTACAAGTGGGGGCATCACAGAGATTTCTACTTTCAGCATGTTACTTGGTACTTTAATAAAGCTGAATATAATTTATAATTAGAACTGCAGTGCAAGGAGAAATGGTTTGAGTTGAGTGCTGCTTGTTTTTCTTATACTTGATTTTGACTGGCATTCCAGTAA
>NC_056731.1:199709946-199737446 GCF_019279795.1 Protopterus annectens
GCTAGAGTCTTTGTTTTTCTTTTGTAGGCCCTTGGACCTTTGTATCACTATTTTTCCCATTAGGTATTCATGACTAGAGTCTTTTTTTTTCCTTTATTGATCCCTGGATCTTTGTAACACTATGTTACCCATTAGGTATTCATGACTAGAGTCTTTATTTTTCCTTTATTGATCCCTGGATCTTTGTAACACTATGTTACCCATTAGATATTCATGACTAGAGTCTTTGTCTTTCCTTTGTTGGTCCTTGGATCTCTGTATCGCTAAGTTTCCTATTAGATGTTCACAGTTTGAGTATTTATTTTTCCTTTGTAGGTCCTTGGCAAAGTAGAAGAGTGAAGACTATAAGGGTACCAAGACAGTCTACTATAAAGCTAGGTGGTCATATGGAAGACAAAATCCATTGCTGCACTGGACTTTTTCATCATGTTTTTAAATTATTTAAGAAGGTTTTGTTGCTTGGTTTTGTGTAGGGATCAAAAACTAAGATTATCTATTCTACTACATGATATCTCAGTATTAATTAATAAATCAAAGAAGAAAGAATATTTGTCAAAAAAAGTACAGAATAAAATAATACACTTGAACTGCTGCAATTTTCATTGAAATTATTGGTATATTTGTCTTATCGGTTCAGCTAGAGAAAGATAGAAGGACAAAATGATTTATCCTGATCAACTGAAAAAAAATAGAGTGCATGTCTGTTATTCCATATTAATCAATTTTTGTCAAAGAATTGCTTCTTTAAGAGCATGCATGCCACTGTATTTGACCAGCAAGTAAAGCAAGTTCATTCTGATAGCATATCTTGTTGATGTTTTAAGTGGATGCTATTTGTTGCTTGCTGGAAATCTACAAATAGAAGTTTACTTTGGTCATTTTAAAGCAACATAAGTGCACAAATAAACAAAACTGCAAGAAATTTTCAAAAATAGCAAAAAATTGCTCAACCCATCCAATTCCAGGCTATTTAAAGATCAGTGCCCTCAACAACTTAGTGTGAAATAACAGCATGCATTTCATCTTTCTTCGGGTTCCTATAGATTCCTAATGCATTTTGTCAGTGAAGCCCTAGTGATTAGGTCATGAATGTGAGCTTACCAGAGTTACTCTACATTTTGAAATCACAATGTGGAGCTAAAAGATATTACCAGATGAATCTGTGGTCGGGACTCCAAGACAACTTAAGTACAGTACAAGTAATTGTGATGAATTTCAATATGAGCAAGAGAATTGGAAATTCATTGAGAAATCATAGGGAATGATTTTAAGTGATTAATGCCAAAATTGGGTGTCAATCCCTTATATTACATCTTTACACCTGACCACAACACAGGAATCAGGTCAGCACTCTGTTTCCCTCAATATGTATAAAATGGAAAAAAATACCTCAAGTCTGATGTATGATGTATGCTATGTTATTGGTGAAACCATAATGCAAGTGTCCAAACAGAGGCAGCATAATTACCACATACTTCAAGTTAATGTAACACATTAAGAACAGTGTGACTTTGCAAAATCATGTGCGTTACAGTAAAGTAAGGCAGACTGCACATTTTTTTTTTGTGAAAGGCATGTGAAAACAATATTGCCAGTAGCTTCTTTCATATGTAGGAACATATTACCATCTAATAATAAATCACCAAATCTACATCTTTAGTCATCTGCTGAGTTTGTTGTTAGAAATCTAGTGCACTCCAATAATTAAAATGTCACAACTGTATATTAGTAATTACAGTATATTGTCAGCATGGCATGATATTTAAATTTGGAAAACTCAGTCATCCAAATGCTGTAAATTGACGGCACTTCAACCAAAGAACATGTTCACTGTTCCTATATTGTACCTCACTAATCTCTGATAGTCAGATATGTTGATGTTCATTCATATTGATCACTGCTACAGTAGCCTTAGCTATAACAGCTAACCAGCTTCCAAAGCTTCAGGGCACCTTCCATGCATTCAAATTACCTGACAACTTGAGCTGAGCTAACTAAAAGACAATCTGTTGGTTCCATGGTTGGTCCTTCTTCCAGCCAAAAAAAAAGAAAACATTAAGCAAATGGCCTTTGACATGACAGCAGGCTAGCAACTTGCTTCAGGTGTGTGACTCTACTGCAGTCATTAGTTGTATCTCAGACCATTCAGCTTTTACCCCACATCCCTCTGATGTAGCACCTACAGCCACTGTGGACTGGGGATTAGCCACTTCCTCTGCTGCTGTTGGGGGTCCCCTCAGTGGGCAAGGGAAGGAAAGTCTTGTTGGTCCTGGGAGAGGGAATGGATGTCAGAATGTTGTGCCTATACTTGGGGCAGCTGCTGTTGCCATCATTAACACCGTTGGTTCCATTTGGCTTGTCAAGAAAATAATACAAAAAAAAAAAAAAACAGAAAACTAAGCACATATCTACTCCTGCTTCAATTTCTTTAGGCAGGAGTAGTTTATTGGGTCTGGCTCAGGGTTGAATCCAAGATTTCAGTCCTATCAGTACCATAGCTTCTGGTCATAGAATGAGGAATACTTCCTTTCTCCAAGAGATCCAAGATTCTGAATCATGACAGGAGGATAAAGGGATGGATACAGGGCTTTCTCCTCAGATTTCTCATTTAGACTCAGAGGAGAGCTCAGTTTCTGACTTTCCCAGTGGGATGCTCTCTTTCACTGAGACTATTTGTAGAATGTCCTGGTGTTTTCATTGGGAAAGTACTGATGTTTCTCATTCCCTCAGAAAATACTAGCAGCTGTTACAGAAGGAATTTCCAGAACCTGCATCTATTCCTCCTGTCCTGTCTGCTTTGGAGGATGTGTGTGTTACTATCAGCAATTTCCTTGATTGCCCCGCCCCTAAAAGGGTAGATAATATGTATAAAGTTCCTTAGTCTTTTTAGATAGGATGTAGAAAACTCCTCAGTCATTTAAATTTTTAAACACTCTTCCCAAACCTGATCCATCAGCTACACCTTTAGTTAATCCCTATACTACTTAATAAATTCCAGTCCTGCTATTTCTGATAAGCATGGGAAGGTTACTGTATGGGAAACAGTGTATGCTTCTACAACTTTAATTTTCAGAAGTTTAATTGTGGAAGTTTGAGGAATGTTTTAGCTGCAGTTTCTTCTTGTGAGGAACAATCTGCTTTATATCATTTAATTTAATCTATTATTCAAGCCACTACTCATTCTATACAGTGTTTGTGTGACTGTTAATATTTCTTCCAGGACTATGGGCACTGTTGCTGTTTTAAGGAGATTTGCATAGCTGCATTTTCAGAACCTCCCAAATGATGTTAAATATGAGATTTGAAATTCTCCCTTGGATGGAGATTTAGTTTTAGCCACTCTGATGCAGAGGTGATCAAAATGTAGGATGAAAATTGTAAGCTGATAAAGAGAATCTCTTAAGATTTTTCAGCCTCCATTTCCAAGTTCTCCAAGGGATTCCCCAACACTCATCCAATTTTGTTAAGTAACAAAATAAACAGTCTTAACAAAATATAGGTAAACAAATGTTTAAGAAAAAATGGCAAGGAGGTTCCAAGAAGAACTCCTGAAACTCCCAAAACCAAGGACAGTTCAATAAATCAGAATGACTATTTAAGAGACTTTGCCCCCCCCCCCCCTATTCTGGCAGCCCATTTTTTCTTCCAGAAAGTCTGAATCTCCACTTTTCTGTTTTGCAACAGATAACTTCAGACAAGTGGGTTCTGAAGATCATTTACCAAGGTTACAGATGATAACGGCAAAAATTCCTTCTTTCCAGGGTGTACTTCCTCATCCTTTAGACCTGATTCTTGTTTCCACCTGTCGTTAATCACATGCTGTTCCAAGGAGTGATAGAACCAGTTTCCCTTTTCCTTATGAGAAAGGGGTTTTATTTAAGGATGTTTTCATGCCAAAGAAAGAAAACACTTGGAGACCAGTTCTGGATCTTAATTTCCTAAACCTATTTGTGATAGTGCTCAAATTCAAAATGAAGTCACGTCACCACCAGTTACTTCTTCTTCATTCAGCTTTCCTTATAAATGTTAGATTTAAAGATGCTTAACACCACATTCCTATTCATCCAGACTTTCAGCATTTCTTAAGGTTTTGTATGTCTGGATCACTTTATCAGCTTTCTGCCTTACCCTTTGGACTATCCACTGCACCAAGAGTGTTCACAAAGTGTCTAGCTCCGGTTATAGCTTATTGAAGGCTACAGGATAGCCACATCTGTCCATAGTTAGATGACTCACTTAGCTTTGCAGAGTCTTTTTCAGTGTCAGGATTCTATCTCTTGGGTGAGAGATCTCTTAAACAAGTTGGGAATCCATTAGAACATTCAAACGTCTTTCTTAACTCCTTCTCACATGATTGTGTTTCTGGGATGTCAACTAGACACCACAGTTCAAAGAGCTTTTTGTCCACAGGAAAAAAAAAATAGATCTATGTATGTATCTTTTTTAGGGTTTTCCACTCAGACTTCAGTCACCGCAAGGGTATACAACAAGATTTTGGGTCTCATGGCTTCTGTGATTCTCATGACATCCCTGGTAAGAATCCACATAAGAAACAGCAGTGGTTTCTGAATTCCCATTGATCCTAGCAATAAACACCCCTTGTCTTTTCAGATCCCAGTGCTGGCATTTGTCAGAAAGCAAATCACTGTGTGGAGATAACAGATATCTGTAAATCCAGGTCTTCCATTCTTCCTTCCTGTTCCAAAGCAGTCAGTCACCACACATTTCTTGGAGTTTACTTATGAAACAGTTTCAGGAGGGATACAAGTGCAAGGTGTGTAGGGCACCAAGGAGAGATGCAAGCACATAAATATAAAATAAATACTTACCCTGACCAAGGCACTTGACTCTGAATCATCTTTGATGTCTGGGACCTTTTCAAGTTGTTACAGACAATACCTGCAACGTTTTCATGTTGTTACAGACAATACCTGGGACCTTTTCATGTTGTTACAGACAATACCGGGGACCTTTTTATGTTGTTACAGGCAATACCTGGGACCTTTGCGTGTTGTTACAGACACTACCTGGGACCTTTTCATGTTCTTACAGACACTACCTGGGACCTTTTCATGTTGTTACAGACAATACCTGGGACCTTTTCATGACCTTTTCATGTTGTTACATGCAATACCTGGGACCTTTTCATGTTGTTACAGACAATACTTGGGACCTTTTCATGTTGTTACAGACACTACCTGGGACCTTTTCAAGTTGTTACAGACAATACCTGGGACCTTTTCATGTTGTTACAGACAATACCTGGGACCTTTTCATGTTGTTATAGACAATACCTGGGACTTTTTCATGTTGTTATAGACAATACCTGGGACCTTTTCATGTTGTTACAGACAATACCTGGGACCTTTTCATGTTATTACAGACAATACCTGGGACGTTTTCATGTTGCTACAGATGCTACCTGGGACCTTTTCATGTTGTTACAGACAATACCTGGGACCTTTTCATGTTGTTACAGACACTACCACAATCATGCGGTTTAACAAGTAAAGGGGGAACAAGGTCATACTCCCATCTGTAGAATAGCCATGTTAGCTTGGAATATTGTTTCACATCACAATCTCATTCTAGAGGCATCCTACATTCCAATTTTAGGGCAGACCCTTATAAATAGAATTTAAGTCGGGGAAGGGTGTCTTCAAAGATTTGATCCATCTGCAGAGAGTTCCTGAAGAAGACGTTTCTGCCTACTCTGAAAAACCAGCTGTCAAAATTCTGCTCCAGGATTTCATGCAAGAAGGCCTGGAAGTCAGATTCCTTTTCTTTTCTTTGCATAGAAATGCTCCTGTATGCTTTTCAACCCTTTCCACTAATATCCAGGATACGTTTGAAGATGCAGAAGGAATCCCCCAAGATCATTATGGTTACTCCCTTATGGCCCAGGAATCTGGGGTTCCACTTTCTTTTGGAAATGGTCAGGACAATTGCCACAAGCTTTCTCACAGACTGCATCGACAGACACAAAAACAAAGGTGTTTGATAAACCCTGACATCGGTCAGCTTCAAACAACTGCTTTGATTGTAGGATCTTAATTCCCTTTAGTCACCTGTTTAGTTTGGATGTGCAGCAGGTACTAATGAAGGCAAGAACTCCTGCTACTAGAAAATCATATATTAGCAAATGGAAAATATTTTCTAGTTAGTGCCAACAACATAGCCAGCACCAATTCAGGCATAGTTGTTCTCTGATTTTTCAATATTTGTGTAAGTTGCTATCCTATGGCCTTTCTTAATCTTCTGTCCAGGTCCATTTATCATCCATTTCAACATGCCTTCCCATGGATCCTCTTCTTTCAGTACAGTCTCATGTCAAAATGCTTTTGAAAAGAGTTTTGCTTAAGAGGCCCCCAAGGAAACCAGAGGCCCCTCCTTGGGATCTTAATTTTGTGGGAGAGAGTCTAACACTTGCTCCATTTGAACCAGCTAACATGTCTGATATAAGGATCTTAACATGAAAGCAGTTTTTCTGATTACTCTGACCTCCGCAAGAAAGGTATCTGAGTTGCAAGCTCCTATGGTATGTCAGCTTTATCTCGTTTTCTACAGGGACAGGGTTTCTTTGAGAACTAATCTTCTTTTATGCCTAAGGTTTACTTTAAGCCAAATTATCCATCTCCCCTTTTTCTTTCCTGAATCCAAAATGAGAGAGAAAGGATACTCTGTACTTTGGATGTCCACATACAACTCATGTAGTATCTTGACAGAACTAAATCCTTCACATCTTAGGATCAGTTTGTTCATTTGTTGTGAAGGTAAGAATAAGGGACAACCTGTGTCAAAACAGACTATTTCCAAATGGTTGGCCAAGTTTATTTCCCTTTGTTCATAGGTTCATAGGTTGGTACTAGGCTATCAGCCCTAGGGCCTATACAAGCCTAGCCATAACAATTCCCTGGCTATTTCTTCCCACACTGTTTACTTCCCTGGACCCCTGTCTAGCAGGGCAACTGATGTGATCCCTGGGGTGAATTTCCTTTCTCCCATCCAATCGTCAAGGTTCCTTTTGAAGAGGGCCAAAGAGGCACTCTGCTTGACATGTATGGGCAATCTATTCCAGAGTCTGGGGAGTCTCTGGGTCAGGAACCTATCCCCCCAGCATGTTTTGTTTATTGTGATGACAAGGCTTAGATCCCTGGAGTGCGTGGCTCTGAGGGATTGGGATTTCTTTAAGTGTAGCATGTCCAACAGCTCTGGGTTTGACATGGCCTTGTATGTTAAGCAGAGATCGCCTCTGAGTAGACGATATGTGACAGAGTACAGCTGGAGTTTTTTAAGGCAGTCAGTGTAGGGCATCTGCTTTAGGCCTGTGATTCTTTTAGTGAGGTATTTCTGTGGTCTTTCCAGTTGTTGCAGATGTCTTGAGAGGTACATACCATACTGGGCGTTGTATTCTATAATGGGTCTAATGAGGGATGAGTACAGTGGGACAATGACCTCCTTTTTTCTGGATGAAAAGCCCTTAGTGATGAGGTGTGCCACATAGAAGGATTTCCTGACTGTTGTGATGATGTGGTTATCGAAGGTGAGACCACTGTCCACCTGTGTCCCTAAGTCTCTTATCACACTTTCGGTGTTTAGTGTACTGCCACCTATATGGTAATTCACGGGTACATGTTTTTTCCCAAAGGGGATAACTATACATTTCTTGGCATTGAGCTTGAGCCCATGGCTTTGGCACCAAGCATCTGTTTCTGTAAGGCCCTTTTGTAGAGTATCCACATCATTTGGGGATTCAGTAATGGCTCCCGGTTTGTAGTCATCTGCGAACTTTGTTGGCCAGAGTCCCTTAATGTTGGCCTGTACTTCAGAGAAATAGATGCCAAACAAGAGTGGTCCCAGGACTGAACCCTGAGGTACTCTGCTTGTCACTTGTCTGGAGCTGGATTTGGAGCTCCAGACAAGTGACATTAAACTCATCACAACAAAATTATTCCATGTAGGATCAAGACCCACTCTACCAGGGCCTTGGTTTCATCTATGGGTTTTTGGAAACAGTTGGATTCTAGAAATGTTCTAGAAGTTGCCACTTGGTCAGCTGTACATACTTTTACAAAGTACTGTGAGCTTGATTCCGTCTCTAGGTTTATATCTGGCTTTCCTTCCACCTCCCAAATGTAGTAAGCTATGGTGATCTACCCATATAGCTAATACTACTGTAGCAGTGATCAATATGATGAACATTGTACAGATGTGTAAATAAATTTGCCATAACAGTAGATGTTTAAATGATCACTGCTGCGGTAGCTGCTCCTTCCCATCCACCCCCCTTCTTTTTTTGGTGTGTTGTTTATGCCAGGGTGTGGTTATTTACTTTTTGTTCTTTCTAGCATTGTCCTTTCAGGGCTCAGACACCCTCTCTCTCTATTCGCAGGACAGGTCTGAAGGGATTAGTGCTCAAACATACCTTTTAGTTAGTTCAGCTTGAGCTGCCAGACAATTTGGGCACATGGAAGGTGCCCTGAAACTTTGGAAGATGGCTGGCTGTTACATCCTTGACAGAATATAACCCATATAGCTAAGGCTAATGCAGCAGTGATCATTCAAATATCCACTGTTATAGTAACTTTACCTACCCAACTGTATTTTATTTAAGTTTGCAGATCATATTTGAAACCTATATATGTACATGCCTTATGGTTGTGGAGTGTTACTATCACACAGTGTATCACTGCCAAAGTGATAAGACACATTTCAAAAACTGACAGAATTAACACACTATAACTAAGAACCTAAACGTGTTTGTGATGATATGGGCAAGTGCCAGCATAGCCAGCTGGAGTTTTATAATGAATGATATGTTCTTTGAACATCAGACTGATTTATACAAGATGCTTGTGTTACAAATATATTAGAACTGTATGTCATTTGCATATCAAACTGATTTTGTACAGATGCTTGTGCTGAAAATGTATTTGTGAGCTTTGCTTGTGTTGAAATTTATCAACAGTGCACCCTGCCGAAATGAAGAGAAATGTACATGTATTATGTGCCCTAATGGTTAAGGTGTTTGCCTTACAAACCCAAGGTGCAGGGTTTGAGTCTCACAAGAGATAATTGGCTAGGCTTAAAATGGCTCACAAGGGCAGTTAGCCTGGTACTAATCTATGAACCTCTATGAATTAAATGTATATGTTTAAGAGGACACTGGCACAATAGAGGTTAACATTAAGAAAAATAAGGGGAATGTAAATCAGCTGTTAAATAATTAAAAAGTGCCTAACAGTGCTTAATAGGACTGGAGATGCTGGATTTGTGGAAGAGCATTTGTCCATTAGCTCAGTGAAAATATGGGAGGCTCCACACACTGCCATAGATATTTGGATGTGTATTGTGACCATCTGTGCTGACTTCCTGTCTTAGCTTCAAAAGGGAATACTGTGAGAACATAGATTCAGGTGACCAGATGAGATCATTCTGCCAGCCCTTTTGGAAATTATATTTTAGGTATTACAAAGAGAAATCTCAGGGTACTGAGTATTTTGTTTGCGAAGCTTGACTAGAAAGACCCTCACCCACAGCATCTTGCCTTGCAGTAGTAAGTATCTTAACTAGGGAACAGTAATTCTCTTAGATTCAGTCAGGAATATAGTGAAGCTTAGTTAGATATTGTTTTCCTGTATTTGTCTAAGTCATTCATCAACATTCTTTTCAATATTTTCTGTGATCTGAACTCTGTGGTTTTCTGTGAATATTCATTGAGTATTTTCAGGTACTTTTATTATTTATTTTTAAATATATTTAAAACTTTTATTGTGGCTGGTTGTTGTAGAACGTATCTAATCTTTGAGAGCACTTATATTTATTTGGTGGCACTGTGTGGGCCACTTCAGAAGGCCTAGCCATCTTGGTGAACTACTACCATTTGTATTAATATTAATATTACGCAGTATAGTTGGACACCCTTTATTAAGGGCCTTAGAGTAGCTGATTGTGGAGTGTCTGATGGCAGTGAATCTGCATTATAGTCTGGGAAAAGTTGGTAGAGTGGGTAATCTATGCCAGCCTTTGTGTGTGTGTGTGTGTGTGTGTGTGTGTGTGTGTGTGTGTATGTGTGTGTGTGTGTGTGTGTGTGTGTGTGTGTGTGTGTGAAAACTAAATCTCTAAGAGTGTGTGTGTCAGCTACTTGGGGCAGGGACATGAAGGACTGGGTTTACAGTGAGGGTGCTGGCGGACTTGCCTTGGACACTCGGCTGAGGACCTAACTCTAGAGCTGTACCAGTGGGGAGTCTGGAGGGAGACATATATAGAGACATCCAGTCAAGACCCTGGGCTGAATGTGCTCCCTGAGTGCTCTTAATGGAAATTGTACTTGATGCAGAGAGGTCTGCATCTGGAAATACTGAGTATATCATTGTATTCCAAGTGCACATCCCTCACCAGTTTTAGTGGTGAGGTTTCAGGCTTCTTGATTACTGGTCCGGCATAGGGACGACACATATTGGTGCCCATCACGTATTGGTAGCAGTGGTAGGCATCACAGTGTTAAGCAGGATGTTCACAGATGCTGCTTGTGAAAACAAAAAATAGAGGTGAAACATTGTGACTGGTTACTATTCCCAATATATCCAGTTTATTTAGTGCTCTGACCTATATTGACTTCAAGCTGCTTCCCTGTAGAATGAATACACTGTTCACACTTCCGTTGCATACCGCATTCCACATTTTCTTCCTCAGTTGCCTGATAGTACTAGCATTATAACACAGTGAATGTGCAAAATTATGAAGCTGTCGAACATCCTCTTTGCTGACCATCAAGACTAACATATATAATAACACAAGGCGGTGCCATACAGCATATTTGACAGTAGTTTATGGTGGTTAGTTTCAGGAGTGATAGCTGATCTGTTCATTATCATAGTGGTTAATGACACAGCTCTCCAGACACAGAGTCAGTACTTTAGTTCTTTGTATTTTTTTTAATATTACAGAAACTCAAAGGCATTCAATATTCCCATACTTAGTCAAATATATACTGTTTGAAATACTTAGTCACAGGCAATTTTTACAATAAGCCTTACTGTCAATGTGTGCTTTATTCATTTATTTGTGATGAATTGTAGTTGGGGTAAATCTCTGCTTTATTTATGCATTTCTCAGAGGGTTACTGTCTAATTTAGTTATGTACTCACCTATGTGTTGATATTCTGAAACTCTGGATTCCTCACCTGTTTGGCAAAGAAGATATTTGGCAGCTTCAAAATAACGTATGCCATTCGCAGTATCTTGATCTGATTGGAAGTTAGATTGCCTTTTGAATCACATTTCTAACCTCCAGTACTCTTGCTGAGGGCATTGGCCAGTGAATGTTACCTGTTTTCTGTCAGGAAAATGCAAACTGCTCAGTTGCTTAAGTAATGACTGTGGGGCCCACCCACATACAGGTTTCAAAAGTTGTTCAGGCCGCTGCAGGTCAGAGCATCTCATCTGCAGAAAGCCAGTGATATGCTGCCTAACCTTTGGAAACCCTGCCTTGTATACAACTTATAATATTTGTAAACACAAATACTTTTAGCCCTAATTTTTTTTTGATAGTAAGCAAGCAATACACAATTAAACATGCATTGCAAAGTACAGGAAGTACCCCACCCAAGTTATATGAAGCATGCGTTATGTCACAAAATTATTTATTTGTCATTTATGGGATGAAGAAACAGTGTTACAGAAAGTTTTTACAAAGAAACACAACTAAAAACTAACTAATACCTTTCACATAAAAGTACAGATAGAGAACACAACATATGGCTGGTAATGATGTAACAGAAAAGATAGTCGGTGAAAGGACAGAACTGTTCATGTTTACATACTAAGCAATAAATAAGTTGAAGAAAGATGAATTTTGTTTTTTTTTTGGAGGGGGGCACAAGCAATACACCATGTTTGAACATATGCAAAGTGGACATTCTGCATAAAGACAGGAAGAAAAAAATAAATAAGGCTGGATGACAGAAGGAGACAAAAGGAAGATAGAAGAACTGGACAAGAGTGTGGCAGAGGCTTAAGGTAGAAAATGGGGTATAGGTGAATAAAAGAGTATCATCAGAGTGATATAAGATAAGAAAAATGTCCTGTCATCAAGATACTGAAAGGTGTTTAAGAGGAGAGAAAGAATGGATTCAGGGGAGAGATAAGGTGTGTATGGGGGTGAATGAGTAAATGGGAAAAGGAACAGAATGTGAATGAAAGTGGAAGTGCAGTGATGTTTGCAGTCTGTTACTTGGCTAAGCAAGACCATGAGTAAGGCTATTTCTAGACAGGTTAGTGCAGATTGTTAGTTTTAAGGGTTTTTTAATAGCAAGGGGAATGATACTCCAAGGATTTCATTGACTAAGAAGAGGAAACCTCTGTGAATATTGGTACAGTGGTTTAGACCAGTGGGTGGAACTGAGATCTAAGACTTATTGTAGGGTTGTACCACTCTGTAGGGTTGTACCATTGTGTAGTGTTGTACCATTGTGTAGGGCTGTACCATTGTGTAGGGCTGTACCATTGTGTAGGGTTGTTCCATTGAATAAGATTATGAATGGAAGGACATTCATTATGTGAGCAGAGAATCTTGTGATTTATCTTTACCTGTAAGAAAATGATTTGGTGAGTTCCTTGTATCCCTCCTACCTAAAGCAAAACAATGATACAAGGTATTAGGAAAAATGCCTGTACATTTAACAATTTATTGTAAGATTATTCAGCCTTTGCAAGCTAGGTAGTATAAAGATTTATAATGAATGATTATGGATAAGACTGGTCTTTAGGAAATGGTGTGCTTTAGTTAAATATTTACTCATGCTTAGTCAGAAATTTTTGATTCACTATACAAGCCATAACATTTGATTATTTTTTTCACATTTTCTTTTACACGGCAGTGGAATTTAAGATTTTGGTTGATGGTAACACCGAATAATTACACACTATCAACTTACATAATATTTACACCATTAACAGATATATTGTAAGGAACACCAGTCAGGTTGGAACTGGAAAAACATAGCTTTTGTTATGCTGGCATTTAGTAGAAATGAATAAGATAGCCACCTCTGAATGCTTGAGAAGAATAGTTGCAGATGTGTGTTGACCTGCTTTATTAATTTTTCACAGATTAGCAAAGTTTAATTATTCCCAGTAGAATATGATGTGCATTTGATGAAAATATTAAACAAAAAAGCACTTAATACTGAACCTTGTGTTATAGCAATTGTTGAAGGAATGGCCTTGAAAATAACTCCCCTCAACTGATTGTTGATGATTAGACAGATAAGTGGAAAATTGACTAACAGAATATTTATTACAGCTGTCATGACATAGGTAAGTAATAATAAGCTGAGAAACTATATCACAAGCCTTAAATGGATTAATGTAGAAAAACTGTACTATGTTATCCCCACCAAATTTTTCTTAATATATTCTAGAAAGGCTAAAAGTGCTGAATTGGTGTCATGACCAGACAGCAAACTGTGTTATGCAATAGACAAGAGATTATGCTTATTCAGAAAAGCAGAGGTTTACTTCTATAAATACATCTGCAAAGATTTTAAAAGAATTGAAAGAGGAAGAATGGGACTGCAATTGGATATATCCAGAGAAGCACCTCCTTTGTAAAATGCCTATGATAGAACACTTCCAGGTCTTAGGGTCATGGCCCTTTTAATGGATCAATTGATTAATATGAAAAACATGGTAGTAATACAACTACAATTAAGCATTCTGCTGGGGGACTGTGCATTGCATGTGTGGTTTTCTAAAGCATAGTACATAGTTTCAAACTTCAGCTGTAGAGGCAAGGGATAATTAAAAGGAGGAGGACAAGATATCTGATACAACAATGGTGGGACAGACATGGGCCACTGCTGTAAAGCACTATAATACCCTTAAGAAGTGGAAGTGCTTACAGAATTTAATGGCAAGAATCATGGGGGATGTGATCTTGCATCAGAATGAGTTGTGGCATCCTGCCAGAGCTAACAAATTGCGGATTGCTTTCCTAGAAAGTCCTGGGATTGTTTTGCCCCTCATGTTGTTGTCGTCTCAGGAAACAAACTGGTTTTCTAGGGAGTAGGACTGATTTTATTGTGTCATGTAACTCCCTACAGCTGAAAGGATTGAGAGATTTCCTCCTGTACTAGAATATCTAAGGTTAGAATTGTCTGAAGCATCAGTGAGTTTACCTCAGCTGATACGCAAGGGTCTGCTGTAGCCTTATGTTTGACATCTTGCTGGGAGTAAGAGAGTGAGAATGGAAAAGACTAAAGGAATGCCTTCATAAAATATTCAATGGCATGATGTAAGTACAAAAGTCTGTGGGAGGAACCAATGGGCGCATTTATGGAAAGCAACAAAAGTTTACCACAATTCTTCATGTTTTTAAGAAGCTATAATGCACTGCCATTTTCACTTTTCAGGTGGTCTTATATGGTGAAGAGTAGATGAAGATCACTGAAACAGTCTGAGTTAACTTTTAAATGGACAGTGTTACCCAGCCAGAAAGGCAGTATCCCACTGTAAATTCTACACCTTACTAAAGCATTGTCTATTCTAACAGTAGCAGTTGTATAGTGAATATGCATATGTAAAGCCAAAGAATTTCCCTAGAAGGCTATGATCTGCAGAGGCACTGCAGATGTCAAAAGACAAACACACACACACATACACACACACACACACACACACACACACACACACACACACACACACACACACACACACACTTATATTTTCTGGGAATTGATTTTTCAGGGCATTAGCACTAGGGGGATTGCCATGTATCATTTGCCATTCTTTGAATGATAAATCTTCTATATGTTACACATCTATCTGTGATAAATACATGGCCAGAGAGATTGACAATAGTTGGTATAATCACAGTCCTAGCAAAGAGTCATATCTGTATAGGGCACACTGGGCAATCAGTTTTGTCGCAGAATATTAATAGCTACTCCACCTGACCCTTTTTGACTTTTATTGTGGTGCAGGATATCATAGACATAAGGCTAGATTTCAGTGCCTGCAACGTGAAGGTTGAGGCATTTCTCGAATACTGCAGTAGTGTCAGGAGTATGAAAAATGATCTGTCAATGAACAGCAGTGACTTCATTGAAAAGTCTTCCTGCATTGAACTGATGAATGTTTAGGCAGCTGCATTTTTGTCTGCCATAGTGATAAATTACTTTATTTTCAGGTGCACAGATTTTGCACTCAGAAGCTTGGACAAGAAAAGGGTTACACTGACTTGTCTTTCAGATGCCAGGATCTCTGACATTAAAAGAGCCCTACGAATCCTAGCTCTTGACAAGTATGACTAAAATATGGTTGTGGTGCATGTAGAAGTGAATGCCTTGAGACTTAGAAACCTAAGGGATATGCAGAATGATGTCAGAACTTTCCGGGCAAGTTAAAAATACAGGTTAGACACAAGTCCTGAGTGGAATCTTTCCTTCACTTTAAATTATGTCTAGATACAACAAGTAAGCATTAATTTGCTTCAATAACTGCTTAAATGCCTGTTGCCATTCCAGGGGGATCCAGTATGTGTCAGCTTGGATGAAATGCTTGTCAGTCCAGTTTGCTTCACTAAGATGGCCTACACCTCTTGTCCAAGACATTCACATTTTGGCTGAAGTCTTTTTAGGCAAAGTCTATCTGATGGAAATTCCAACATAACTAATATATCAGCCTCAACATCAGATTGTAGTAAGGTTACTGTCCTTAATTATAGAAAGCTAAACAATAAACTGTGTCATCTTAAGGCCCTCAAAGAGACTGGAAATTATCCACATCTGTGTAGTTGCTGAAACTTTGTTTAAATGTAGAGAGCACTCTCTCTCTCTCTCTCTCTCTCTCTCTCTCTCTCTCTCTGTAATGGGGTTTTGCACTTTTCATGCTTTCAGGCCCAATGGCAAAACCAACTGTGATGGTGTCGCCATATCTCTCAAGGAGCATATTACCCCAGGTAGACCTCTAGGGACTCACAAATTGAATTCAATGAAATACAGTTCATTCTAAGTAGGATTCATTATCAACTAACAGTTTGTTATGAAACATCTTCTTTGTCCCATGATAACCATGTAAGATTCCTCAGTGTTCTCAGTGTTTTCTCTATCAGCAGAGACTCCCTTATTTTGGGTGACTTTAACTTCCCTTCAATAAACTGGTGTATCTATACCTTCAGTATACAGTATACCAAGACATTCTTAGATTTAATAAAGAAAAATTCCCTTGAGCAGTAGGCAAATAAATCAACTAGAGGATGCAGCATTGTTGATTTGATACTTACAAATATGTCTGCCTGTTGCACTACATATCTGGCATCTCCTTCCCCAGTGAACTTTGACCATAACCTTGTGGCTTTTTCCTATAAACTCCCAAAAAACTCCTAGAGCAAACACCACTGAATTGAAGGACTACAAACGTGCCAACCGTAATCTACTATATGACAAAATATCAAGATTCACTTATGACTGTACCTCTCCACATTTTAATACAGCAGCAGACCTTCCTAAGGAACTCTTTATCCATTTATGAAAATGCATAGAGATAGAAGTCCCTACAAGAACCAAATACCATGGGAAAATCAACCACCACAAATAAGCTCTAGAACAAAAGAAAGAAACTCCTTAAATTTTTGCATGTTATAGTGATAAATTACTTTATTTTCAGGCATACAAATTGGGCACTCACAAACTTGGACAAAGAGAGGGTTAAATTATTTAGTGATCCAAAGCCCATCTTTACAAGGTTAGTGTAACAGCCATGTGGAGGGAGTAGAAAGAGGGGTTGGAGTGCAGGTTAGAGTGTTAGTAAGGGATTGGGAGGGGGATTTAAATTTAGAGAGACTGAAGCTTTAGGTTTCAGGTATGGATGATAAGTTTATGTAGTGGTAAGGAAGTTGTAGGTTTATGCAGTGGGAGATGGGTTTTAGCATTTGGGAAAAAAATGTGGACTTTAGGTTTAGTTGTGATGAAGTCCTTCATTATATAATAGCACAAAAGTGCTTAACTTTTTGTGGTTTTGGCAATTAAATATATTTTCTAATATTCTGAATTGTGCAGGTTTACTTGGTTACATGTATATTAAAGGTATATTACAGGTGTATGATCTCCCAGATGGAAAGTACTTACAGAAGCACAGACATTGTAGAGAAAATAGCTTGCATTGTCCAAATAATTTAGAGCTGTTTGTGCATATTTGCCTAATTTATGTTCTTGCAATGATCTTTCTGCATTTAGAACAGTGGCAAAACAACTTGTTATTAGCTTGGCAAAGGATATAACAACAGAAGTTGCTGAACTTCCGTTTTTTTGCTTCACTTATATCAGCAGATGATAACTAACATGTCTGCAGCACAGCCTATCTCAGATAATCTGTCAGTCCTGACTGCTGTACATTTACACAGTCTGCATGACAATGACAGAGGTGACATGAAGAGTGCTGCACTCATCTCATACAATACCTTTTGTTCCCAATTTCAGTTAGAATGTGAGGAATTATAAATGTGACTTGTTTAATTCACTGAGAACCAGTTCAATGAGGCCCATTCAGGTGAGACTGACCACAAAAACTATATGAACTTACCTTACTTGTCACCGATCTCTTATTTAATTGTACTAATTAATGAAAGGTAGGTGACATACCTCCCTGTAATGGAGATATTGTGTGTTTTCCACATACTTAAAAAAAAAGCTTTTGTGACTTGTCCATTCGATCAGTCACTCTCAACCAAATGGGCTTGTGTTCAGTTGTTAGTGGCTGAAAGAACAATATTCATTATGAAAATATCACTAAAGAATTTTATGCACTCATGAAACTAAAACCATTTTATATTATAAACAGTTGCATGTTCAGACACCACATTACAATATTCATTCACTCATTTATTTTGTCCAGCCTTCCTTGTCCTGTTTGAAGTTATGTGAGAGTGGCAGCATTTCCCTGCCCTCACCGAACTTAAGCCACAGAGCCAGAAATTAATATGGTTACTACTTTACAGGACATACCGATATACACAGTTATGAGGAATTGAGAAGGCAATGTTTCAGGCAGGCCTCAGGAATTTCTTTGAGCAAAATTGGTGATTTTCTACACCAATCGTTTAGTTTAGGGGAATAACAATATATATACACATTTTTGTCACATTCAGATTCGTCTACGTTTATAGTAAACTTGAAATTATATATTTACTTCTTTGTTTATTAACAATGATTCATATTTATGAATATCAATTTTGTGTTTGTGCTGTTAGGTCTCAGCAATGAAGGGTATTACTTATCTGTCTTTGCTGAGTCCCTGAATATTTTGTTTTTGCTGGAACTTGCTGACAGGTTATACAACCATCTATATGTTGCATACTGAAAGACCTAGATTTGTGTCCAGTGGTTAAAACCATTTGCAACTGGTTTAGGTGTATTAAGTATAAAACACTTAACATACACATGCTATATAATGTTTTCTTTCAATATGACATGAAACCCTTATTCCACCTTAAATGAATGCTCCTTTAGCACACTAGATTTGTTAACACTGGTGATTTTTTAAGAATTCAGTTGTTATTCTGATGGATTATTTTGCATCTGGTTTATTTAGGTTAATATTTCTTTAAGGAGTTGTCTTTTCAGTAGACTGATAACATGTTCTTTTGCAAAGACCTTAAATTATCTGGTTGTGATGATGCCATTCATATATTAAAGACAAAGAAGCAACAAAACTAGACTATATTCCATGAAGCTGTCCTTTTTCATTAAGCATATTTAGCTCTTCATTCATTAAAGTGGTAGAAAGTTCTTTGTTTGTTTTAGAATTAGAGGCTAACCAATTGCCCTATAGATATGTCACTGGGATGTGGGAAGATCTTGTGCCCCAGACAAACATAGGGACACAGAAAGGAAATGCAGATTAAGCACAAACCATGTCTCTCAACTGACCACTTTTTGCAGAATGTCCTGATTTTTGTCTCATATCTTTGTTCTGTTCCTCCAAACATTTGTGGTTTTCTGGCAAATCACTGAGGATCGAAGCCACTAAATAATGACATACATTTGAATTTTAGACTTTGTACCCTTCAGGCAATGCATGCTACTGCAAAAAAGTTATTCTCTTAAATTTGTAACTTTATAAGAGCAATATTTATTACAAATTGTCCATAATTTTGGGTCATTGTCTCCCCACATTATTTTTGGCTTTGTACAGAATTATTGTGCTAAGAGGTTGAGAGGTTTGACAAAGGCACCTCAACTGGGAACAAAAATGGGGAAACAAAAGCTATGAGACAAGAACATTAACTTTTGCCCCACTGTGCTGATCACATGACATTATTAAGCACATGGAGCATGCTGATTAAGCTCCAAACCTGACAATAATATAAGCTTGCTTTGCACTTTTATGATATCAGAACTGTGCATAACATTTGTTATACACCTTTTACAGTTGCTACATTCTTGTCCTGACTTGCAGCACACATCACACCTACTATAGAATATAGTCAGAAACCTTGGACAGTTTTTAAAGACATAAAACACCTCACAATCCTCCTAGCCCCATGCAATTGACAGTGCATGGAAGCTAAAGATCAATATACTATAAAGGATTATTACTGAGTTTCTCTAATTAAAGCCAGCTAATCATTTCTTCTAGACTCAGATGTCAAGATTTGCCTCCTTCTGCCCTCCACATGAACTTATTTATACTCAATTCTTGAGCACACAGCATGAAAGTTGATGACTTAGTTTCTGATCATAACCAAATTATCAGACATCCATGTCAAGAAATTTACCTGATAGAGACGCAAACAGCATTTTTGTAAGTATGTTAGGCAGCTTTATGGGTTGAATACCAAATATCTCTTCCTTCACTTTTTAAACTCCTAGGGAGATTGTGTATTCCTCAATAAAATCACTTCCAGGTGTAGAGCACATTTCCAATATTAGTCCATGAAGAAATGTCATAAAGGTAATACGTGGATAACTTTAATCAGTATTATTGAATTATTCCACGGTGGTGGTGCTGCTGTAGCATTGTCGCCTCACAGTAAGACACTGTCCGGTTCGATTCTCAGCTAGAGCGTCTTCTGCATGCAGACATGCATGAATGGGCATACCTTCATTGAAGGTTGTGCATCAGGGCTGGTAATTCGACATGTAAAAATCAACTACCAATCATTAGCGGACCGGAGTTCTGCTGTGGCAACCCTTAACCGAGAAAAGCTGAAAGACACAAGCAAACATTGAACTATTACTGTTATAAATATGCAATTATATTTGCCACTATATGATTATGTTTTAAAAACAAGTTCTGGAAAACTTTCGCCATTCAGATGAGCGTTTGCACAAACCTCAAATTTAACCTTTATGTGTACACTGTATAGCGACATTTGCACTGCTATGAATAACTGTTGTTTTTAGTTATGTTCTTCACTAGCTAAAACATTTTCATTTTCTTTATCATACCTATTTACCAATTGTAGCTGGGGTCCTCTTGTACTATGTACCAGTATTCAGCAGTTATATTTTTGAATTATTTTAAAACAGAATTTTCTCATAACTTAACGACTACCTAATGAATAAAGTCAGAAAACAATAGCATCAAAAGTTACAATTTCTGGGGCGTGGCCAAGGATGAACACAGGATAGCAGCAGATTTCTTCAGCTCCACCAATTTCATTACACTGACAGGAATTAATTACTTAAAAAATTAATTTTTGAAGTAATTTTCTTTCTAAATACGTTTGTTTTATATAGTTCTTGAACTATATCTAAAAAAGAAAGGAAATCTTAACAATATTCCTGTCAGAAATCACTGTGGAAATTTTCCTGTCAGTTTATCAGTCTGAAATGAGTTCCAATAAGACAAATTCTCAAGACTCCAGCATCAAGAAAGAACTTCAGTCTCTGATAATTATAATCCAGCAACTTACTGATAAAATGGATAAAATGGATACTAAAATAGACACCTTCATAGAAAAAACTACAAAACAAATAGACCTGTTACATACAGACCTGCAACAACAGAAGATCCAGATGACAGGCAAGAAGAAGCTGTGAATGACATGGAAAATAGAATCCAAGAAGAGGAAATCAACATTGAGTTTCTGCTGAAACAAAATACACATTTACAAACAAAGCTGGATGACCTGGAAAATAGATCTAGGTGCAATAACATTAGGATTTTTGGACTGCCAGAAAATATTGAAGGTAACAATATTACTTCTTTTTTAACAACTTGGCTCCCTGAAACTTTAGACTTACCAGAAGCATTCTCTTTTGGTATCGAAAGAGCACATAGATCTATAGCTAATACTAACTCTAACAAAAAATATCCTAGATCAGTTATAGTTAGATTTCTAAACCAAAGTCAGTGGTGAGTGATGGAGCACAACAGATCAAATAACCAGGAACACACCAGCTGTACGTAAGGCTTTAATCCACAGTATTGCAAACCACAAATACAATACACAAATTGCTGCAGTTGATAAGCGCTTTCACCCAAAAATGAGCTTCTTCAGATCAAATCACTGCTACCCATGATTCCCTTATATATACATTGTAAAATCATTAATTAATCCAATCAAACAATTAGAACAACACATTAAATAGAAGAAATAGAAAAAATGTATCTCTTGTAGCAGTTCATATATTATCTACAATTATATATATTTCATAGCAATATAAATATTAAAACCATTGCTTCTATGACATCTATATAAAAACAAAATATTTAAAACAGATATATATAAAAACTGTGAAAAAATGTTTCTATAAAAACTATGGCATTAATAATAAGACCAAACATATAAACATATAAGCGTTTATATTACACACTCAGCAAGATATGATGGAATATGAGCCTATCCTATCTATATTTAATATTGATGTTCCTTCTTTTTTTCAGAGCAGGTTTTATAGATGCTCTCTCATTCAAACCTGAGCCTCTATCAGCCCTCAACCTCATAATCCACTTGCTTTCTCTGTCTTCTGTGTGGTTCCTAATGTCACCACCTCTAATGTTGGGTTTTATTTGTTCTAAGACTCTAAACAGAAAGGAATGTGAACTACCTAACTCAACCACGTGTTTAGCTAACGCATTGTGTGTGTTCCCTTTTCTCATGTGGTATATATGTTCACGTATTCTGTCCTTAAACTGGCGATTTGTTTTGCCCACATAGAATACATTGCATATCTGGCAAACTGCCAGATATACAATATTCATGCTGGCACATGTAGCCTCTACTTGGGTCTTGAACTGTGCATGAGAGTCTGGATGTAGAAATACTGTATCATTATCAATATAGGTACATTGGTTACAGTGCCCACATGCCTTAGTGAAACTGGATCCTGTTTGTCGCCCATACTTCTTAGAATAGCACAATAGCCTTCTAAGATTCAATTTGTTCCTATATAGGAAACCCGGTTCATCACCTACCACCTGTCTAATCCCGTCATCTGTACATAATATAGACCAATGTTTATTAAATATATTTCTAAGAATCATGTGATCATTGGTGTATGGTAAAGAAAACTTAACTTCATTTCTTATAGTTCGTAAGTTCTCTTCCCTCTCCGGTCTAGGTCCATAATATGGTGCTGCTCTACCTTGCCTAAGTTCTTGTATATCACTAAGCTGCTTGTCAATCTCTTTAACACTATATCCCCTTTCTGTAAGTCTCTCTCTTAGATCATTAATGCCTGTTTCAAAACCTGTATTGGTGGCATTGAGTCTAGAAACACGCATGCCTTGTCCTCTAATAATATTATTAAATATATAATTCGGGTGCATGCTATACCTTGACAATATAGTATTGTGGTGACATGGTTTTCGATATACTCCAGTATTCAATAGGCCATTGTCCAATTTTTCAACGAATAAATCTAAGAAATCTATTCTATGAGTAGAGTAGCTCATTGTAAATACCAAAAAATTGGTTAAGTTATTAATCATTCCAAGAAATTCCTTCAACGAACTAATATCACCTCTCCATAACATAAACACATCATCTACAAAGCGTCTGTAGAATACTACAGAATGTATGTATTCATCAGTTCTGAATAATACTTTGTTCTCCCAATGAGCTAAAAACATGTTCGCATAGCTGTTTGCACATGGCGTACCCATGGCAACACCAGCTTGCTGTTTATACAACAGATCATTGAACATAAAAATATTATTGCCCAAAACAATATTTAATAAATTTATCAGTAAGTCTATCAGAACTGGTGTGTATGTGCTATGCTCAGATAAATATTCTCTAACATATATGATGCCCAGATCATTGGGTAACACAGTAAATAACGATTGAATATCAAACGTGACCAATACCAACTCATCATCATTCACTCTACTATTCATACAATCATATAATTCCAGCAGAAACTGCTTTGAATCTCTAAGTATTGTAGAGTTATTGTTCAACACAGGACGTAAATGTTTCTCAATATATACAGAGATGTGTTCAGTGACCCAACCCTGCCCAGATACTACTGATCTCATGGGTGGGTCACTGACACTCTTATGTATCTTGGGAAAACCTTGTATCATAGGAACTAAAGGATTTGGAATTTTAAGGTATTCAAACAATTCCTTATCAATGATGCCACCATTGAATATATCAAGTAGGACATTACCTACTTCTAAAGTAATCTTTTTCACTGCATCTTCATCAATTCTTAAATAAAACTTATCATTCAGTAACTTCAGCATAGCTGTTCAGTAGCACGTGGTGTCCATAACTACAACTTGTCCCCCTTTGTCAGCTGGTCTAATTATTACTACTTTATTCAACTGTAAATTCCGTAAACTTTCTCTTTCCTTTCTACTAAGCTTGTCCTTGTTCTTAATGTGTAAGTTGCTACTAAAATATTTATGCAATTCATCTTCGGTTAACTTTAAATAAGCCTCAACAAGTGGGTGATGTATCGGTGTGAAACTACTTAACCTTCTAAATCCTAGTGATGTTTCATTCCCAGTCCCAGTATTCACAGCATTATTCTGATACAGCAATTTCAACATTAAGTTCTGACAGAACATTCTCGTGTCCAGTATTGTGTCAGCTAAGTTACTATGCCCACTAGGGATAAAATTGAGTCCCTTATTCAATAAATCTATCTCATGTTGTGTTAGCTCATAGCTGGATATATTACAAACCAGTGAGTTATCAATATGTGTACTATCATTCTTCAAGAGCGTACCCATTATATTCATTGCCCTAACTTGTTCCTCCACATTTTCTTTATGGTATGCTGTGGATGGAACTCCTCTGAGGCCTTCCTTTTTTGTCGCCCTCTGCTTAAGGATCGCCCCCTTTTCATACCCTTGTCCTTCCTCACGGGTAAAGGAAAAGGAATCTCTCCATTACCTGTTTCTATCATATTCATGCTTTTATTCATTAACTTAGGTCTAACAACCCTATCATTAGCTGTTATATCCTGGTTCGGCAACCTGTTCATAACCTGGACTTTAGGATATAAATTCATTTCCATAGACCCATTATGTGCAACTCACTGTGCTGTTATATCATTACTATTTACTGTGTCATTATCAGCATGTATGATGCTGATTACATCCTCTGTATCTACAGATCCACCTGCTAACCTATTAGGTACTCTATCTGATGCTCTATCATTAGTATCACCACTTATTCCTCGTGTTCTCTCATGCGTAACAGCATTGTCTTTCAAGTCAGAAGCAGATCCTGTACCTTGGTTCGTAATGGCTTCTGTATTAGTAGCAGGGACAGTTTCACTATTATTAGCATCGCTGTTTAACACATTATTCCTATCAACAACTCCAGTCCCATCCCTATCGCCATATCTTGGCCATACAAAGACGTGACCCATCGAAAAATCTTTATGGTCACGTCTAATCTAATTTTGTTTCTGCTGGAGAAGTTTACGTTCAAGCGCCGAGACGCCATCCAGTAAACTCTCAAACAGAGGCATAACCAACATGTCAGAATACATAGAAAAAATGTCCGATCTTTGTATTTTAATGTTTGTTATTAAGTCATCTTCCTCAGGCAAAAAATAGTCAATCAGCAGTTGCATATACTGCCTACTGACCTCTAAATTGATTCGCTGCCACCTCGTCATCAACTCAGGATGCTGTTCCCCCTGGTTCGGCATATTAAAAACACGGAGACCTCTTGGCACTATCCGGTGCTCCAAACAGTATTGAAAATGCATCCGTTGCATCTGCAGCCATTTCAAACGCCCGAAATCCTTCTCTAACTTGTCCAGCATGTGTTGCAATCTCTCCAAATCCACGGTCGGCGCATTGTCGTCATTACTATGCGGCGAATTGCTCAACTGCCAAGATGCAACCCTCGAACACTGTAACTGCTGCTCGAATCTTTTCACCAATAGAGCCGATGAGCCCAGGTCTACACCCCAGGGCTCATAGTCAAGCTCTATATCAATTCCATTCAATTCTCTCTGCATCTCGTATGTATACCTGTTGTGTATACTATGAATACAATGAATACGTTGTTTTCGTTGACTGATCTGCTTCTATCAAGGCATGATTAAATAAACAGCAATAAAAGTACCAAAATATGCCTTTAGGTAGAAGAAATACTCCCAATCACTCGGATATATATAAGAAATGTAAACCAAAGTCAGTGGTGAGTGATGGAGCACAACAGATCAAATAACCAGGAACACACCAGCTGTACGTAAGGCTAGTTAGATTTATATCATCTTTTGATAAAGAGATGGTTCTTAAATCTGCTTGGGCTAAAGCTCCTGTTAAGATTAATGAGACAACTGTGCGTTTTGACAATGACTATTCTTCCATGGTAATAGCTAAAAGAAAAGTTTTTCTGCCACTAATAAGGGAGCTTAAAAAAGCACAGTTTAAAACATACCTTCTGTTTCCTGCCAAGCTTAAAATCTTCCTTCCTGATGGTCCTAAGGTTTTCGATGATTTAGACTCTGCTTTACTGTTTGTCAAAGAAAAAGGATTTTGGATAAAATAGAAGAAATGGAATGGGCTAGTTCTTCATTAAAGAGATTGGCAACTGAAGCTTCGTGGAAGACTTCAGAGAAGAAGAAGAGACCAAAAAACAAATGATTTGTTATATGTTTTTTTTCTCTCTCATCATTTTAGTTCATTATTAATCTTTTTGAATATAGTTCCTGCATTTCCAGAAAGCCACAAATATTTTGGAAAAGATTTAATTAAAGTTATTCTCTATGTGCAAAGAAATGTTTTGTTTCATAACCAGTCAAAATACCTGAAGATTTAATGGCAAGCTGTGATTCAATTTGTTTCTCTTTCTGAAAAGAAGTAAGGTTAGTAATTTGATACATTTTTTTATCTTTACCTTTTTTTTTTCCTTCTCCTTTTATTATTTTCTTTGTTTAAACAATGACATTCTATTTAGATTAGATTATGTAGTGGGTAAAGGGTGGGGGAGGGCAGGGAGAGAACAGTAATGAAAATATCATTAATAGAATAATAACATATTTATTCCTTGTAAAAGTTTTTATAAGTTCTTCAAATGCTATTTCTAATTATACTTTCTTGATTATACTGCTTATGCTTGTTTGTAAATAACCTGTTATGCTTTAACTAATAATAATCAGAACTAAATAAGAGTAAATAATATGTTTTATTTTTAACTCTATTAATATAAACAGTAAGTAACATTCCATTGTATATACTTCTTACAGCTTTCTCTTACATGTTTTATTTCTGCCTCACTCCTTTTATTTTCTACTCTCTTTTCTTTTCTTTATTAATATATAGAAATGCTTTTGATTGTGTGGGCACAGTGAATAATAGGATTTGTATGAAAATTGAGTTGGGAGAAGAATGTTGAGTTTTATTGCTTGTTGGTAATTTTGGGCTTAATTTCACTTACATAGAGGCTGTAATGATCTGTGGAATACATTGTGAAGGTTTTGTCATGTTTAGATGCATTTACACTGCTAAATGAATGTTTGTCACTAGTTTTTAATAAGTTTCCCGCCAAAATGTTAAGAGAGACAATCTGAGATGTGGGCTGTCTCATGCACAGTGTTCATGAGTTACTTCAGAAGTTTCAGCTCACAGAATTCTCACAGAGAAACTGAAAGCAGTTAGTATAACCTTTGACATAGTTATCACACTGACACACCACAGATTCAGGAAAATACTCTATTCATAAAATATGTCAGTTATAATGTTTCGTTTCATAACCAGTCAAAATATCTGAAGATTTAATGGCAAGCTGTGATTCAATTTGTTTCTCTTTCTGAAAAGAAGTAAGAGGCTGTAATGGTCTGTGGAATACATTGTGAAGGTTTTGTCATGTTTACATGCATTTACACTACTAAATGAATGTTTGTCACTAGTTTTAATAAGTTTCCCGCCAAAATGTTAAGAGAGACAATCTGAGATGTGGGCTGTCTCATGCACAGTGTCCATGAACTACTTCAAAACTTCAACTCACAGAATTCTCACAGAGAAACTGAAAGCAGTTAGTATAACCTTTGACATAGTTATCACACTGACACACCACAGAT
>NC_056731.1:199739946-199864946 GCF_019279795.1 Protopterus annectens
GGGAAGACTTACACTTTAATTAATGTATATTGGATACCTGGAATTGGTATTAATACAGTGAAACATCATATTGATAAGATCATATCATTCTCTATAGGGGATATTATTTTAGCTGGTGATTTTAATTGTATACTACATGAAAGTGATACTACCACTATAAGGAAAAGAAGAATTACATCTAATGCAAAACATTTAAATGATTTTGCTAATTCTTATCATTTGAATGATATTAATAATCAGATAGATTCAAAATCATTACCATACACCTGTTTTTCTAACAGATACAAAACTTATTCAAAAATAGATAGGGTCTTTATTTCTAACCAGATGGTAACAGATTTAATTAATTCCAAAATCATTTCATGTCCTATATCTGATCATAACTCAATTGTTTTGAATTCATGATAAAAATACTCATAATGTTCAGATCAAAAGGATACCAGCATACTTAACTCAGCTAAAAGACTATAAAGAATATATACTTTCAGAAGTACAACATTTTCTAGACATAAATAATACTCCTGAAGTCTCCATTGTCTATGTTTGGGATGCCTTAAAATCATATCTATATGGACAAAGTATCAGATGGTATAATAATAAAAGGAAATCTTGGGATAAGGAATTGTTAGATATTCAAAGTAAATTAGACTCTTATAAACATAATAATAAAGAAAATATTATGGACAAGAAAGTTATTGAAGAAATAAACAAACTAAATGAGAAATACAAAGAAATTTTAACTCATAAAGTTAAAATAACTTTAGAGAAATACAAGTTTTTGTCTTATTCAATAAGCCCCAAATACTTACATAGACTTAAAAATAAAACAAAAAGATTGAATAAACAAAACCATATCAAAGAAATCTTTTCTGTAAGGAAAAAGAAGAATGTTTCTAGTATACCAGAAATACTGGATGAATTTAGAAATCACTTTCACAAGATTAACCATAACAACATTAACATGGAACCTAAAGATAAAATAAAGGAGTTTATAACCACAAACATGAATAAAAAGCTTAATAAACAACAGATTAAACTATTGGACAAGAGTATTTCATATACAGAAGTTATTACACAAATAAATAAGCTTAAATCAAACAAAGCACTGGGTAATGATGGTATTATACCAGAGATATATAAAATCCTTTCTAAAACTACATATTCATTAATACATAAGGTTTTATTTTGGCCCAAACTGAGTTAATAACCCCCATCTTGGCAATATACATTTATTTCACCAATTTTAAAACCTAATAAAGATCCAACTAGATGTTCTTCATATCGACCCATCTCATTACTTAATGTTGATTATAAAATGTTTATGAGTATTTTTGCTGATAGATTGAAGATAATCATCCCGGCATTATAGATATAGATCAGACGGGCTTCATTGTAAATAGAAATACTTTTGATAATATAAGAAGAACTTTAACATTAATTGATTTTGCAAATAGGAAAAAGAAAGATTTAACACTTATTAGTCTTGATATAGGTTCAGCATTTGATTCAGTAAGTTGGGACTATCTGTTTACCTTACTGAAATGCACAAACTTCTCTGATGCATTTGTAAATTTAATTGAGCATTTATACAAAGGAACGCTGGCTTATATTAAGGTAGGAACATATGTTTCACAAAAAATACCCATTCTTAAAGGTACAAAGCAAGGATGTCCACTTTCTCCACTATTATTCACTTTAGTAATGGAGCCTTGGGCTAATTTGATTAGAAACAGTACTGACATAGAGGGTTTTGAAATAGGCGAAAATACAACATCAAAAATTCAACTTTTTGCAGATGATGTTCTAATTACATCAGCAGGATCTAATTCTTCTATGCAGTCTTTATTTGATAAAATGATGAATTTTAAAAGTATTTCTGGTTTAATATTCAATGAAGAAAAAACTAAAATACTACCTATATATACACGAAAAAATATTCTCATTAGTAATTTTACTAAATATGTACCCAATTCAGGTCAGATAACTTATTTAGGTATAATACTATCTAAAGATATTAAATCTATTATATATAATAACTATAATACCTGTTTATTAATATACAAAATCTTTTTAATACCTGGAATAATATGTTTTTTACTATGGAGGAGAGACTTACAATTATTAAAATGATAATATTCCCCAAGATTTTATACTTAATACAATCAATAATACTTTCACCTACAAAAATAATTATCAAGAAACTGAATACACTAATGTTAAATTTCTTATGGGCACCTAATAGACCTAGGATTGCATTAAAGAAACATACTAATAGCTGGTCTCAAGGGGGTATTTCTTTTCCAGACTTTAATTTATATATTATCTCTTCTATTATAAAAGTTATTACTTTATTAATAGATCAGTCATATATCGCAAAATGGAAAGATTATTGGGAGCTAATTAGTATGCACTTCATGAAAATCTCCTTAACACATAAAAATATGATTGTAAATAACTCCATGTTGTGGTTGCTAAAGGAATTTTGTACTTCACCTATTACACCTAAACATATGGTTTGTTACCCATTAAATATTATTATTAGTTATCATAACTTTATATTCATGCACCCTAAGTATAGGGAATGGAATTTTATTGTATTCCCTATAATGTATACTCAGGGTATGCTTATGTCATCTACTTCTGAAGGAGCTCATTTAGCTATAGATAATGATCTAAAGTACTGGTATCAGCTGATATCTGATAATAAAGTTAAAAATCTAGATTTCTTAAAACAAGAATTTGATCTAAGAGAAACTTGCTGGTTAGAGGTTCAGATCTTTAGACAACATCTCATTGATAGAATAGATCTAATGTCTATAACAGTTAAAGAATCTATTAAAAATCTGATTGATTACTTGATATTAAATTTACAGCATAAAGTTTCTGATAAAGGTAAACTTTCATATATACATAAAATTATCAGACAAGAAACTTTTTACAGTGTAGATTCATACTGGAATTATTTCACCTCTATTAATGGGGACCCACCAACTCAACAAGATAAACAATATATATTGGAATCTGCTTATAGAACTACATCTTCCATTGTCTGGAGACTTTATACATGGAAATTTTTACATAGATCTTTTTATACACCTTTGATGATGAATAAAATAAATAATAAAGATAATCTATGTAAGAGATGTAATGTAGAAATTAATGCTGACTGGGCTCATATGTTTTATGACTGTATGAAGTTGAAAGAATACTGGAAGTCAATTAATGAATTTTGCAGGCTCTTTTACAGATAATTTCATTATTTCTAAGTCTCTTATATTATTCAACACACCTGTACCTCAATGTGTTAAAAAGATTAAGCTTCCCTTGTTATGGTCTATCCTAGCAGTGGCCAGGAAAATAATAACTAGAAATTGGATTTCAGATACACCTCCTTCGTTCAATGAATTTAAAAATGTTATGAATATAATGTGCCATATGGAAATAAATACAATTAGAATGAGAACAACTAGAAAAACATCATATTATATTGTATGGGATAATTTACAAAATTTGTTAAAAAAATTCTAATTTCAATAGCACGGTATTTTAGTTTAATTAATTGATCTGATTGTAGTGGATGTCTTTGTAAATACTTTAGTTGTTTTGTTGAATATTATAATAATACCTATTTTTAATTACTTATATAAAATTGTTATGATATTTCTCTTATATGTTAAAACAATAAACCTGTTTTGAAAAAAAAAAGAAAAAAAGAAAAAAAAAAAAAGTTACAATTTCTGCTTTTTCTTGTGGCACAGTATGTGTTCAGAATATGAATCATGACTCTGAGCGTTCTAGTCTTTTCACTGGTCCTTGGGTTGAGGGATGGATAAGTGAGTACACTAGCAGAGAGCATATGAGGTGCCGACATAGGTTGCTTGGTCACATGTTGTATACTAGTAACATTTCAGTTTATCTTTCAGAGGTAGAACCAAATGCATGAAGAAACAGCGATAGACAGGATACGGGCAGTGTAACAGTTTAGTGGTAAGATCTTTGTCTAGCAAATTCAGGGTCCACTATTCATTATTAACTGGTGGTCGCTGTGTGGGATCTGCATGCCTTCTTCATCTTTACATTGATTTTCTCAAGGCACAATGTTTTTCTCTGATCTCCCAAAGACCTGATAGTCGAGTTGTCTGTGTATGCTATTTGACTGCCTAAACTGAATTGCCCATATTTATGTTGTACATATTCTGAGTCTTCTCTGAATAACTGTGAATTATTTAGCTATAATTATTCATAAAGATACATATTATACAAGAAGACATTTTGCTTAAAATACATGCTACCAGGCAGGGGTGATGAGGGAGAAGAGTAGAAAGGAGTGAAGAAATTAGGTTAAATTTAAGGATGTACAAGTATGGGTCCAAACAGAGGTTAATTCAGCTGTCAGTATGAGAAGGAATGTGGTTTGGTTGTGTTCTGTTGTATTCTTCTCTCATTTCAGAAGTCATAATGTTCTGTAGTTGGACTAGATGCAGTGAATGGAATAAATATCAAAAATAATTATTGGATTTAGTTAGTTCAATGTTCTATTTTTGGAATCTTAAATTTCTATTTGTGTAATATGTGCCAAATGTATTAGCAATTGCTGAGCTTCTTTCTGGTTTGCATACTATGCTGTAGACAACCTTTAAACAAATCAATCCTCTGTAAGGCTACGCAGTGATGTGTTTGGTTTGAGACATTTACAGTGATGGTGACAGTTTTGTTTAACTTTTGTTCACGTTTTAGTTTGGTAGGTATTTGGGAATATTGGTCTTTATCAGAGATGAGTAATAGCAAGTGAAGTAGGACTAAGGTTTGAATCGTGTATCGAAGTGATGTTTGAATTTGATACAGATTGGCCTTAGCAAACATTCCAAGTTTCTAGTAAGCTTTTCATGTGATGTAATCTATCTGTTGGTCTTTGAAAACTCCAAGGAGTTTAGTTTGATTATCTCATCTGATGAATATTTTGTTAAAAGATATAATGCATAATAATAGCATTTGTTGGAAGTGACAGAAAGAATAATGAATATACTTTTTTGGCATGTAAAGGGAGTTGTAACTCATTGCTCCACTTTGGGGTAAAGTTTTTGGTAGGTTGTAAACTGGTTACAAATGGGAGCTAAGCAGATAAAAGCTGCATCATCAGGATATTGTACAAACTTTGCTTCATCTGTTATAGTATGAATATCATTGATGAAAATATGAAATAGTATGCAACCTAATATTGAGCTTTGTAGGTCACTTACTGATATAGTTCCAAAGTCAAAGTAAGACACAGCCAATCATATAACTTGCACTCTCTTTGAGAGATGGCTTGAGGATCATTGCAGTGTAGAGCGGCAAATGGCCTAAATGGCTATGTGTGCATGTTCATGAATTAATAAGCGATGAGATACAGTACCAAAGGCTTTGAAACATCTAAAAATATGGAATCTGTGTAAAGGCCTTGGAATTTATGCTGTATGCAAGTGGATCAAGGCTGTTTTAGTGCTGTACCAAAGTCAAAAGTGTATTAGGTATAAGAGATCAGATTGTTTTTTTAGACATGGCTAAGCAATGTGTTTTTGTAATTGATTTTCTAGAATTTTTGATAGTAGACAATAGATAGCAATGGCACTGCAATTCTAAAGGTAAGACGGTGTGCCAGCTTTATGAATTGAGATTAATGTAAGCCTGCTTCAGTGTTTTGGGACATATAGATCTGAGACTGAACTGCTGATTAAGATGGTTACTGGATAAAGTATAGAGTGACTATCTAGTGCAGGTTTATTGACTTAATTTTATTGAAGGACTGTTACCACTAGTAATAGCGGCCTGCAAAGGGATGAGTTCCTTTAAAGTGAGATGCATTAACTCTGGAGCTGATTTTATTAAGTAGAGAGGCAGAGGAGGAACACTCTGCATGGAAGATATGGGAGGTTGCTCCCATCTTATTAAAATTGTTTTCCTGTTTCTGTTTTAAAGAAGGCAGCCTTGTTTTCATAATGACTGTTTTTGCTTTGAGCTGGTGGAATCTGTTTCTTTTTTTCATTTTGCTCGATTATTTATTACAAATTCATGAAAAGAAACATGACTTTCATCATTCACATATGTAAACGAAATTTCTGGTCTATAATCTACTCATTTTCTTTATTTGGATGTTTATAATCCACCATTATGTGATGTGTTTATATGGTTTCTGTAGCTGGCTTGTGCTACAATAATGTCTCGGCCAGTCTCAACTGTTATAGACAGTAATGGTAAGCTTAGGGTCCAATACAGGTCACATAGTCACATAGGAAGAAAAGTGTCAGGGCTCTCAATCAGCAGTGTAACTGCATCTATTTATTTATTTGAGTGGTGGATAATTGTGTTAATTTCATTTTATTTAAGGAAAAAAAAAAAAAAATATATATATATATATATATATATATATATATATATATATATATATGCATGTATGTATGTATAGTTGTGTTTATTTAATTACATGCAGTAGGTGGATTGGACACTCTAAATTGGTGACAGGTATGAGAATGCCTCTGTGTGGTATGGAAGAACTACCACGGCAGAACTAGCCACCTGGAGGTGTAAACATTGGCTCTAGATGATTGTCACTGTTGGAGTGACACCTTGACCCCATATGCAAAAATGGGAAAAAGGGGTTGTGGATGGATGGATATCTATACCTATACATACATATAGATATATATATATATATATATATATATATATATATATATATATATATATTTCTATCTATCTATCTGTCTATCTATCTATCTATCTATCTATCTGTCTATCTATCTATCTATCTATCTATCTATCTATCTATCTATCTATCTATCTATCTGTCTGTCTGTCTATCTCTCTGTCTATCGATCTGTCTATCTATCTATCTATCTATCTATCTATCTATCTATCTATCTATCTATCTCTTTATCTGTCTGTCTGTCTATCTATCTATCTATTTATCTATCTATCTATCTATCTATCTATCTATCTATCTATCTATCTATCTATCTGTGTTGACATCCTGAAGATATACTAATTCATGTTGCAAAAGGAAATCTCAACTTCCTAGTATGCATGTGCTGAGGAAGAACCTTGGCACGTGCAACTTTAAAACATTGTTTTTTGCAAGGGTGCAAGCCCCTCACCACATCCCCTACTAATTATATATACTGGCTCCAAGATCACACAGTCCCAGGGAAAAAGAGAATATTCCCCTACCAGGGGATTATCAGTCTAGCACACCTGTCAACTACCTGTGCAATTTACCAAATGCAGTCAATTAAGCAGATGTTGATTAAATTCACTGTCAACCAAATGAATGGAACCCCTATATATATATATATATATATATATATATATATATGAATTTACATGGTATCAGTAATTGCAAATATCATTGTCTGTACCATTAATGTTTGCACTATTATAGCAGATGGCATGTTTTACTATGTAAATATCAAAAAAATGAATTAGAACCATTCATTCTTTTCAGTAAAATATTGTGTATAATGTGAATTTCTTCAGTAAACATCAAGACTTTAAACTATACAAGGAGTCATTTTATAACTGATGTCTGAACTCTTTACTGCATTTTCAAATACAGGTAAGGGGAATTTTAATTATTTCCCCTTAGAAGGTAAACAAAAACTGCAAAATGCTGTTTTACATAGTTTTCTGTTACATTTTTCTTATAGCTGTATCTAAAACAAAATATGTTTTTTCTCCTTTAGAAAACTATCAAAAGGCATATTCCTTAGAACAGATTCTACTGCACATCTGTCAATTCCATCATAGACAACATATACAAGTGCAATATAATCTGCCCCATGTAAGATGTCATGAACAAAACTTGAAATATTCATGGTTTTGCATAACTTAAAGTCAGAAAAAATAATCAGTTGTGTGATTACAGCTTTGCATATTATATGTTACTGGCATAGAAAACACACCTGCCAAATGTCACATTATTGCATAATTAAAAACATGAACAGCAAATAATTAATATGTCAGCACTGAAGTCAAATTCAATTACTTGGAATCTCTTACTATGTTTTATTACATTATGCAATGATCTAAATGCAATTAGGTAATATGAGACCCTTTTCTTCTGTTTAAACACAATCATTTTAAATGTATAAATTCAAGCTCATTGCTTTGGAAACTGGCCTTTATCCAAATTAATAAAAGACAGGAAAAAAGGGAGTAGTTTTCACAAAATAGCGAGCATTTGCATTGTTCCTCAGTACTGGTGTTCTCAGTGGTAATAATGTTAAGTAACAGGGAATGTGGGTGCCCATACTGCTGAGAAGTAGGGCGTAGAGACTCCTCCCCCAAAAAATGACCTGTTAAAGATGTGGGCAGTGACATGCCAAGAATTTTGACTTTTGACCCGCCAGATTTCTGCTCACAGACTGATCATTTCAAACTGGATGGAAACAAAGAACAATATATATGTATATATATATATATATATACATATATATATATATATATATATATATATATATATATATATATATATACACAGTGGATATAAAAAGTTTACACACCCCTGTTAAAATGCCAGGTTTTTGTGATATAAAAAAAGAGACCACAATAAATCATTTCAAAACTTTTCCCACCTTTAATATGACCTATAACCTGTACAATTCAATTGAAAAACAAACAAATCTGTTAGGGGGAAAAATATAAAAATTAAAAAATATACAATATGCTGATTGCATAAGTGTGCACACCCTTAAACTAATACTTTGTTTTGTGTGAACACCCTTAAACTAATACTTTGTTGAAGCACCTTTTGATTTAATTGCAGCATTCAGTCTTCTTGGGTACACACCCGGTATCAATTAAAGCGACTCTGATTAACCCCAAATAAAGTTTAACTGTCCTAGTAGGATTTTCCCGACCTTTACTCAGTTGCCTTCTGCAGCAAAAGCCATGGTTCACAGAGAGCTTACCAAGCATCAAAGGGATCTCATTGTTGAAAGGTATCAGTCAGGAGAAGGGTGCAAAAAAATTTCCACAGCATTGGATATACCATGGAGCACAGTGAAGGCAGTCATCAAAAAGTGAAGAAAATATGAGACAACAGTGACGTTGCAAAGAACTGGACATCCCTCCAAAACTGATGAAAAGACAAGACGAAAACTGGTTATGGAGGCTGCCAAGAGACCTACAGCAGCAGTGAAAGAGCTGCAGGAATTTATGGCAAGTACTGGCTGTGTACTACATGTGACAACAATCTCCCATATTCTCCATATGTCTGGACTATGGGGTAGGGTTGCAAGACGGAAGCCTTTTCTTACACAGAAAAACATCCAGACCTGGCTAAAATTTGCAAAACAATACATCGTCTCCCAAAAGCATGTTGGAAAATGTGTTATTGTCTGATGAGACCAGGGTTGACCTTTTTGGCCACAATTCTAAAAGGGATGTTTGGCACAAAAACAACATTTTACATCACCAAAAGAATACCGTCCCCACAGTGAAGCATGCTGGTGGCAGTATCGTGCTTTGGGGTTGCTTTTCTTCAGCTGGAATTGGGGCTTTAATCAAGGTGGAAGGAATTATGAACAGTTTTAAAGATCAGTCACTTTTGGCCCAAAACCTTCAGGCATCTGCTAGAAATCTGAAGATGAAGAGGAATTTCACCTTTCAACATGACAATGACCCCAAGCATACATCCAAATCAACAAAAGAATGGCTTCACCAGAAGAAAATTAAAGTTTTGGGATGGCCCAGCCAGAGCCTAGACCTAAATCCAATAGAAAATCTGTGGGGTGACCAGAAGAGGGCTGTGCAAAAGAGATGCCCTTGCAATATGACAGATTTGGAAAGCTTTTGCAAGGAAGAGTGGGTAAATATTGCCAAGTCAAGATGTGCCATACAGATAGACTCCTACCCAAGAAGACTGAATGTTGTAATTAAATCAAAAGGTGCTTCATCAAAGTATTAGTTTAAGGTGTGCACATGTATGTAACCAGTGTATTGTACATTTTTTTTCCCCTAACAGATTTGCTCATTTTTCAATTGAATTATACAGGCTATAGGTCACATTAAATGCGGGAAAAGTTTTTAAAGGATTTATTGTGGTCTCATTTTTTTATATCACAAAAACCTGGCATTTTAACAGGGGTGTGTAAACTTTTTAATATCCACTGTATATATATATATATATATATATATATATATATATATATATATATTTTTATATATATATATATATATATATATATATATATATATATATATATACATATATATATACATATATATATATATCTCTTGTAGCATTGTCGCCTCATAGCAAGATGTCCCGTTCGATTCTCAGCTAGAGCGTCTTCTGTGTGGAGGCATACGTGAATGGGGCATGCCTTCATTGAAGGATGTGCGTCAGGGCTAGTAACCCAGTACGTAAAAATCCACTTCCAATCATTAGCGGACCGGAGTTCTGCTGTGGCGACCCCTAACCGGGAAAAGCCGAAAGACACAAACATATATATATATATATAGATATATATATGAGTATATGTGAATATATGGAGAGTAACAAATAAAAACTCATTCTGCTAAATAAATAATAATGGTTGTTCACAATAGTGAAAAATAATAAAGTGTTCCATGCATTTGGTCTAAATGCATTTGCTGAAAATTTGGATTTTAAGTATTACGTTGATGCTTGTTTCATAATGAAATGTATTTTGATGACTACATTTATTTTTTTTTGGATTATTATAAGTGAATGTTGAGTTATGCTCACACAACTGTAGGCGTGCTGAAATGTGGGTGTGTTCTTTGTGAGATCTCACAGAGTGGCGTATTGGAGTTTGTTGTTTTCCTCACTGTTGTGCGATCTTGGAGTTGAGATGTATAATTAGTATGGAGTGTGGGGGAGGAGTGCAGGGGAGGTTGCTACCTGCAAATACACTGTTTTCTATGTGTTTTCAGTATTTTTTTTTTAATGTTTTGAGTCCTAGATTAAATGAGTTCATATGTATTGAATTTAAATTAAGTGATTTTAGATTAATCAATATAGAAGCAAACTAAATGTTGAAGCAAAATATTCAATAATTAAAACAAAATCTCCATCCAGAAAGCTTTTCTCCTATACCTTCTTACCTATGTATGTCAACTCCATGGTTTCATAAAAGTGGAGGCAAGGGTTCTTCTAATTTCTGGTGAAGTCACATTGGTGTCACAGAAACAACAAATCCCTTGACTAATGATATTATACTCACAAGTACTGTGGTAAACTATTTGTCGACATCCCAGACTCTAACAGCACAGACCAATGCCATTTATGTTCTGCTGCTCTATCCCATTCATACTTTTGCACATCACTTATGTAAAGTACACACAAAGACACTGATGAATACCCGCATTTATACCTGTTTCACAAATTATTATAAATGCAACCTGCAAAATCATAAATCTGATTTTAAGATTATGATTTCTGTTATCTTTATCTTGTGTGTTTCATTGCACACATCTTGTTTATTATTCACTTTTTAGTCATTCTTTCCTGGGGTTGTCAGCCAGCTGCTGTCAACTCTGAGTGCTGGTAAAGGGAGAAAACTAGCCCATAAAATATGAAAGGGACTCCTGTCCATATTATAGGTATTAGCCGAATGCATGCAGTCAATTCACAGATAATATACAATTTACTATGCATGTTAGTATATTTAACATTAATCATAGCTTAATCAATTTTTTCAGCCATTGGTTGGCAAAATTGCATGTGTAGATTGCTAAAACAGTTGTAATGCAATACACATGATATTTCATGAAGCACAGACATGAGCAACCAGAAATATACTTGCAATATTTACATTTTTATGCTTTAATTGTCCAGGAATAACTGATTTTTTTTATTAGTTTTCTACATGAAAAGAGAAATATTTCATGTATGATAGGCTGGGATATTGTATAGGAAAAATAGGGTTTGCGGGAGAGAAAACAAGGAAGCTATAGAGAGTGAGTAAAAGCTGTAAGAGAGGAAGGGATTGAAATGACATATTGAGATCAGCTACACACTGATATTTTTGATCTTCAGTAATAAATAAAGTTGAAGTAGGCGATGAACTAGTGTATTACTATACTTTGTTAAACATTAAGTAGCACTGCATGTGCACTGCAATTTAATCAGTATTAGAAAGCAATATGAGTTTGCTCAGCTATGTCTAATAAGGAGATATTACTGGCTGTATAAGTGCAATGTCATATTTATAAACCACTGAGGAAGTAAGAAATGAAGTTCACCTAATGAGAGATTGTCTTTCACCAAGATGACATGATTTTGACCTTGGAATGCATAATGGAGTATAACCAAGCATAAAGAATATGATTTCATACTGTGGGATGCAGGGCGGCTTGTTCACTTACAACATTGTTTTAACTTTTGTTTAACTAATAAAATGTAGGATAGGTAAGATTGTAAATGCTGTAGTGCCTGCATTTATACAGACAAAGAGATAGTATTGAATTTATAATATTTGAAGAAAACATACATATACAGGGCACATTATACCTGCAACTCAATAGGAATAGTACATGTAGCTAGATGCTTGAGATGTGACAGCTTCTATGTGGGAAAGACCAATAGAAAGCTCTAGAAACATATTTATGAGTATAATTATGCCATTTGAACTAATGACATCAGTGATTATTTGAAATGGCACAGCAAGGTATGCTCTGGTTTCTGTAAATTTGTTTTCTTTAAGATGAACAAGTTATATGAGATTAAATATTTAGTAATTTCAACATACTGAAGGAATTTTTTTGACAAGTATTGTTGTTAGTTGAACATTATCTTAGATTGTATGAGATTATTAACATTAAATGTTGCTTAAAATAAAACACAATTAGGTGGCAGGATATTTAGAATCACAGTAATTTCACCTTTTTCCAGTCATTAGTTTACTATTTTTGTTAATACCTTGTAGTAGCAAGTTAATATTTCTGACTACTGTATTGCATGTACACAGTCTTCATTTTCAGTTTAAAGCATTTTATTGAAAAGTTTACGTGCACATTTGCTATAGTGTTGCTTCAGAACATGTGATTACAATGTGATATATAGGGATACTACCCAACCTAGAAACATCAAAAATCTGGACAAAGGCCTATGGAAAGTAGGTACAACTGGCCAAAAATTGGGATGCTGGTTAACATAAAATTTGCATATGTAATCATGTAACCCCACCCACTCCACCAGAATTGAGGGGTATCAACATGAAGATTGACATCACTAAATAATAATAAATAATGGCAAGAGATAAAAAAACAAAATACAGCTGAGGTGTTGTGTGATCCCCATCAGTAATTAAAATTAAGGACATGTCTGCCAGTGTCCTTAAGGGCACATGCAACATGAGTGAGGAATGCTTCCAGAAGCATGGCAGATACAACATTTGCAAGTCTCTTGCTAAGGTAGTCAACATCATCAACTTCCAAAATGTAATTCATTATTCAAGTACAGCTATTCTTCTACAAGTATATAACACCACCGTTAGGCTAACTTTAAATGCAGAGTTTACCATGTTAGCAAACAATAAAGAGTCTCCACTGCATTCAGATTTATCCAATATTCCCTTCAGAGAACCATAGTATCTGGTGAAGAGAAAAGACACAGGTACACTATTGGAAGTGATCAGCAGATAACTGAGAAAAGGATTAGAAACTGATGCAGCAATATACAATCTCACTCTATATATACCCTCCTATACTGCTGTTACATCTGTGTGACAGCTGCACGGCCAATTGTACCTGGTCAAAAAGGACAAAAGTGTGTATGGAATATGTGGCTAATTCCCAAAGTCTACAAAACTACACTAAGCTACTGACAATATTAAGTATTAAACCACCTCAACTGAAAATGCCATCTCGGTTATGCATCCCTTTGACAGACAGCGCAAGTTCACCAGCAGTCAAAATGCCTCTTTCCAATATGCACACACTAGGACAACCTCTGTATGAAACACGGATGACATCCCCAAATCATTCATAAGAAGATATCTCTGTCAGCCACCCAGCTTCCAACTTCCAGCACAAGCTATTGCTTGTATGCCTAAATAGGTATTTCTGATGTTCTGGATTTATTTCGTACTGTTCCTGTGTAAGAAAAGACAAGTGAAGCAAAACATCCATCAGCGAAATATAAGCATGAGCAAAACACCGCTGAGGAACGCATGTTGAATGAAAACAAGACGAGTTACAGCAGTAGCCAGTGAACAGTACACCAGAGGGAGAAGTCTTCAAACAAACGGCAGTTTAACAACATTATCTTTGCTTAAAACTATAATAGCATGCCCTGTGGCTTCAGTCTGTAGCATGATGTCATGAGTCAGCATCCAATCTATCAAAAGCTAAATCCTATTCCTTGACAATGTCTATCAGACTGTATAACCCCAGTATCATGTGGCAAAATATGTCCTTTTCTTCAATTTGCCATTGCTGCTGCTCAATTAGTTAATACATCATACTCAGAATGGCAGTGGGTGAGATGTGAGAGTCGCATCACATCAGACAGGCGCTGCACCACTAACTATTTAACACAGTAAAAGATGTGTGTGTGAAAGCTGTAGCAGAATTGTTTCCAATTCCTTTGCTGCAGCTTTTACTAGGCAATGCATACACGTTTTTAATTAAATTCTTTTTCATTTACCTGGAGGTCGCGCCTCCACAGAAAGTAAATCTTCTCATCCTGACACAGGTGGGCTGGGCAGACTGCTGGGCTCTGCTGTAGAACAGAAGTTCAGATTCAGAAGGAAGGAAGTGGAAACGAAATTATAATGTGCAGTTCTGTGCACAATTCCTCTGCTCGCTGCTGCTGCTACTGCTTGTATTAGTTATTGAAGAAGTTGACAGTCTAAGTCGAGAGACCGACCAAGACGAGTCTCCACACTCTCCAATAAAGTCACAGAGTTGTCTGAGTGAGTCCAATAGGCTTCATTCTGCCTCATAAAGTTGATGCCATCTTGCATGCCTTCATACATTGATCACATGGCGGGACACACTAGCGATGCATGAAGACATCAGTAAGAAATGTAAACTTATAAAAAAAAAAATGGAAAATAATTGTGAATTGAGGAGACCACTTGGGAATTCATGGCAGCCCATTATTTTGCTCTCAAAACTGGTAAATACTGAGAAATTTGGTATGGTTGAGAGGTATGTATATAGGCAGTGTTTATTACTGGTGTTTCATGAGGTAGATTACAAAAATTATCATATTTTGATTTGGTCACAATGTTAACCATTTGCATTGCATTACAGCATGTGATGGCAACAATATCATTTTTGAAGAAGGTCTTACACATCTGTCATCTGTAAGCATGTAATTATTCCCCTACAGCAATCGGAGACAGTGTACATATTTTGCCAAAAAAGAGAGCATTTTTATGACTTGGCACTTTCCATGAATAGTTGTTATGGCGAAAACCAACTGAATCAATGCACAGAGAAACAATGAGTACAAGTAACTTATGTAGATTTTGTATATGCCAGTGGTCAAGACTGAACCCAGGAGTTGTAAGGCAGATCTCTAACCACTAAGCCACTATACAGCTCACTACCATGCTGCCCACATAATGTGAAACAGGAAGAAGGAATCAGCTAGTGCACACAGGTACAAACAGGCCACTAAAATTTCAACAAATAGGATTTGGATGTTAAAATAAAATACTTCTCATGTGTTCATGTGCAGTGTCTCCCTCAATCCTCTTTGACATTAATGAATTGTCAGTATTATTGAAAGAATCTGACACAAGAGGAAAATTGCCTGAAATATATAAATTTACTAATCAACTTAAAATGATTTTTGTTTCACTGTTTGCCACAATAATCAGCACCATCCATGTCCAATTGATCCAGTTGTTCCTTATCACTAGGATGAGGTTTCCTATCACTGGGCCATCCGAGGTGGTTTAATTTCCTACATCAATAATGCATGTATGCAATAGGGAGTAGAGGAAAGGGGGTGCAACTGGATTATGCCAGAGGCCATCTCCTCATATACACTAGGGGTGATCCATCAATGAATCCCTGCCTCCCCCTTCCCCAAGGTATTAAAAATTAGTTTCCAGGTCTGCACATTGAGGTTTGCAGTACCTAGGGTACCTGTGCATGCCCTTTACCCTCCACTACCTCCCTAGCTCCTCCAGCTACAAGGCCACTAGTTGCAGCCTCATTGCCCGGTTGCAGTTACACATCTGTCTACTGTACCACAGAACCAGGCTAACTTAAAATGAATTTGATGTTTCACTCTAAAATCAGCACGGTACTTTCTAGCAATTGCTACACTTACTTTATACCTATTAATAATATTAATTCAGTATTAGATAATATTTGTTGCTGCGATTGATGTAATGGTTCTCCTGAAAAGCATGGTTAGCTATTTTACTGTTGTGTGGAAGGTATTGCAGCATTAGAAAGTACCTCTAATCTGTGTTACTCATTCTTAGTGCAGTTCAACAATTTTAATTTATTTGTGTTGTCAAAATCCACAAGTCTACCTAGCAATTCAATTTTAAGGTGGGTACATGCTGTCATTACAGTATATATAATTGTATAGTGAAAGCAATCCCCATTTGTATTGTCTAGAACTGCACATATTCTTCTTATGTTGAGGTGTTTTATTTCTTATCTATGCTGCTTATTTATGTTTTCTCTTTTCACAGCTGTATTTCCTGTATAAAGGACTATGATTGGCTCTCTGATCATGACTACCTTATTATGTATTGAAGATATAGATGCTAAGAAATTCACCTGGATAGCAAAGGTTGAGAGGTGATTCTTGGAATCCGTGCTGAGAACCCATAATAACGAGTTATGATGATAGACCCAAATAAATAAATTCTTTGCAGTGCATAGCGCGTGGAGCTTTTGTTGCTCGATGTACCACTCCTTACAGGAGAAAAAAATAAATAAATAAAAGGCACAGAGGTTTTTTTGTTGCTTTAAAAGCCAGTAAAATAAGCACTCTCATAGAGACAGCAGCACACTTAGCAGCTTATTTCCTTAAGAATGGGATGGAGCAGGTGGAGACAAAGGAACAAGATCAGGGACAGGTTTACAATATTGCTGTAATTCACTTAAAAAGTTAATGGAGAAGCAGCTTTTGCATCACTATGCATTTCCTGAACAACAAGAAAAGTGAAACCATTTCTGGCATTTGTCACATAGTGATAGAGCAAAAATATGAGACAAAAATACTCATGGAATGTTGAGAGGCAAAGAAAGTAACAATTGTTACACCCCCCTCCCAAGCACTGTTATGATCAGGTCTCATGCGAGAAGTTCTTTGTTTTTTCCCAGTGTCAGAGCTTAATCACAGCACTTCATGCACTATACATCTATTACCTCTTAATTTTATCCAAATATTTTAATGCTATGAATGAATGCGTGTCCATTCTTTTTTACTCAGGTCATGGGCTGAACTGACCAGTTCGCTAACTCATCTAACAAACATAAAATAATTAAATAAATAGGTTAGTTAATAAGGCTGCAGGGGTAGATTTATGGACCCTAATCATTATATTAGACACAAGCATTTATTCCTGAAAGTATGGGCCATCATATGTATGAATTTGTCATGAATGCACAATGTCTTCATGGGTTAGTGATTTAACCAATATGCATATATTATGAAATGCCCAAACCCATCTCTGTTTTACTCTATGGCCTTCTAGAGGTGGACAACCATCTCATTCATCCATTTCCCAGTCTAATCACTCAATGGCCCATTAAACATTTTAGATGTTGGTAAAATACATTATGCACACGTATGATGCATATTATGGCCATGACTTTTAAGAGGCAGTTTATTATATCATTTTTCTTACTTAATATATGAGTTCAATTATACAAATAAAAGCTGCATTAAATTCACTAAGTGCAGCTGTATCCCACCTATTTGCTTTCACCAGCTATGGCAGGAACATGATAATTACATTTAAAGAATTTGTGTTAACCAATAACTTCATGATGTGTGATGGTGCCATCAACACCTACATGACACGGCAATGGCTACGTCACTTACCCCCCTCTCATGCCTGCAATTTTTAATTAACTGGAAAAGTAGATGCATGTTAAAAGACAGTAACAAATGCTATCAGCACATAGGCTGCATTTTATAGATGGTAAGTACATTGAACTGCTTACATTAGCACATGCAGTGAGCATGTGTATGTTGTGGGAATTCAAAGATACTGATAGTGTGATCGTGCAATGGTCAAAATAGTGTGGTATACTGCATATGCTAGTGAGTGCATAAAAACATTTATTTATTATTTATTTATTTTACATTTGTTAACAGGGATAGTCCGACTGGATACATGTCCATTTTCAGCGGAGGCCTGGGGAGAAAAGCTCCAAACTTACAAACAGACAAAGACATGCAAGTTACAGTATATGCACAAACATATTGTATTAACATGCAAGTTACAGTCTCACATTTCAAGCTTATGAAGAATACAGTTTATATACAGAAATATATACAAATATGTTACAGTTTCTCTTATCAAACCTATAGGTGCAGTTTATATGCAGAGTATTTGCAAAGATATTACAGTTTCTCTTTTCAAACCTTTTAGTGTAAGAGGTTAGTTGCTATGAATAAGAAATTGCAGGGATATATATAAAAGAAGACTCTCTTGCAAAAGAATAGCATGGGGTATGCAAGTGAATGAACCAAAAAGGGTGCACTGATTCTGAAACATAAAATGGAGGATCTATTTAGTAGCACACCCACATATTGAACACCATGATGTTTGGTGTACAGAGTGATTTGAGAAAAAGCAGCAGCTGTAGTACAATGGTATCTATTTGGAGTCAATGTTCATAGGTAAGTACTAGGCTAGCTGCCCTTGTGGGCCATTTAAGCCTAGCTAATTTACCTTTTGTTTATGAGGTAAATACCTGAACCACTATGGCAGTACCCACAGCCCCTAAGGTTATATTGCAAAAAGGTAGGAGAATACTAGGATAGCTGCCCTGACAGACAATTTTAGGCCTAGTCAAATTCCCTTTAAAGTGAGAATGAACCCTGTATCTTGTATCTGTGAGCTAAACACATGAATCATTATGCCAACCCCCAGAATATTATGTGAGTTGCCTGCCGTGACTACATCCACCTTCAGAGGAGGTCCTGACAGTGTCTATCATACCACAAGCTCACAGATCAACAGTGTGAAACATTTCCAGCTGAACATGAATACTGTAAAACACCTAGTAGATGGGATTTACTCAAAAGTAGAACCTAAGGAATTATATATATTCTTATTGATGCAAAGGTATGTATTGCCTTGGCCTTAACCATCTTATGTACAGAGATCTACCAGCAAGTTATGGGGGACACATTAGGGACATCACAGGTGTTAGCCTCATGAATCCTGAACGACTTCCTCAGTATTATGCTACATGTGGAGGAGAATATCTGATATTCTAAGACAGCAGATGAGAGAATCAATATCATGTTGAAGTTTTAAGTAATATCCCATTTTCTTGAGGTCCTTGCAGCCATGGATGATATGCCGTTTTTGTTGTCAAGGTGCCATCTGAAAAAAAATCTGCTGTCTCAACTGTCAGATGTTCAATAAAGCCCAAGGAGTTTTATATAATCTGTCCATTTTCCATTTGGACAGTTCACATGATTTACAGACCTGTTACACTTCTAACCTCCATCCTGCTAGAGTACTTCCCACAAGGTTATTTAATTTGTAGGCACACTCACAAACATGTTAGATAACCAGGCCATAGAGACAGATACCATAGAAGCAGGGAGCAGGCAAGTTCTATCTTGCGTTTTGTGTGCTGCTTGTGTTGCCAAATATACACTAGACTCTGGTTGGTGATTTTGATCTGGAACCTCTAGATCAGGCAGGAAATCATAAAACCCTCATATCTTGCAGGAAATGGGCTTATTACACAGTCCATGTGGAAATGCAAAACCAATAGCTTAACTAGGGTAAGGCAAAGGAGACCACTGCCCAGGTGAAAAATGTTAGGTGGCACTATTGGTCACTCTAAACCGATCCTGATTGCTCTTTAGTGTATACATAGGTTCATAGGTAGGTACTAGACTATTGGCCCTAGGGCCTATATAAGCCTAGTCAAAAGGTACCCTGGCTTTCGCCACCCAAGAAAATTATTTTCCTGTGCCACTGTCGAGCAGTGCCACAGAAGTGATTCCTGGGGTGAATTTCCTATCTCCGATACAATCATCAAGATTTTTCTTGAAGAGTGCTAATGAGGAGCTTTGTTTGATATAGATAGGTAGTTTGTTCCAGAGTATGGGAAGTCTCTGGAACAGGAATCTATCCCTCCAGCATGTTCTGTTTATTGTGGTGACAAGGTTTAGGTCCCTAGAACATCTAGCTCAGAGGGATTCAGATTTCTTTAAGTGGAGCATGTCAAAAAGCTCTGGGTTTGACATAGCTTTGTGTGTTAGGCAGAGATTGCCTCTGAGTAGGCGATATGCGATGGAGTAAAGCTGCAGTTTTTTTAGATGGTCTGTGTAGGGCATCTGTTTGAGGCCAGTAATCCTCTTTGTGAAGTATTTCTGTGGCCTTTCCAGTTGTTGTAGATGTCTTGTGAGGTACATACCAAAAGGGGCGTTGTACACTAGAATGGGTCTAATGAGTGACAAGTAGAGGGGAACAATGACCTCTATTTTCCTGGATGAGAAAATGTTTGTGTTGAGGTGTGCCACATAGAAGGATTTCCTGACTACTGTGGCAATATGATTATCAAAGGAGAGACTACTGTCCACCTGTGTCCCAAGGTCTCTTATCACACTTTCAGTGTTAAGTAGACTACCTCCTATGTGGTAATTAAGGGGTATAGAGTTTTTTCAAAAGTGATGGCAATGCACTTTTTGGCATTGAGCTTGAGGCCATGGCTTTGACACCAGGCATTTGTCTCAGTGAGGCCCTTTTGTAGGATGTCCACATCTTTTGGAGTTTTGATTATGGCTTCTAGTTTGCAGCCATCTGCAAACTTCATTATCCAAAGACCTTCTATGTTAGCCTGTACTTCAGAAAAGTAGATTCCAAACAGGACAGGACACAGGAATGAACCCTGTGGTACACCACTTGTCACTGGTCTGAAGTTGGATTTGGAGTCTGCTACTTTCACAGTGTGGGTTCTGTCAGTGAGGCAGTTGGCAACCCATCTTGTGACATAGGGATTTATACCTAGTTTAGTGAGTTTATCTATACTTCCAGAGTGGGGGATGGTGTTGAAAGCCTTGACGAGATCTAGATAGGCTGTGTGAACCACCTTACTCTCATCTACAGCTTTGGTGACCGTTTCAAAGAAGTCTATCAGGTTTAGGAGACATAATCTGCCTTTTACAAACCCGAACTGGGTGGGGTCCTGAGTTTGGAGATTACCATTGTCATTGTTTATAAGTTCCATGATGATACGTTCCATAGCCTTGCAGACCACGCTCAACAGGTTAATGGGGTGGTAGTTTCTGGGGACCATGGTGGCTCCCCCTTTGTGGAGTGGGATAACCATCTCTGTGCACCATTCAGTGGGCACATAGCCTGAGGTGAGGCTATGATTGAACATGGTACTTAGGTGGGGTGCCAGTTCATTCTGTAGTTCATGTAGAATGCAGCCTGAAATGTTGTCAGGTCCCATGGATGCTGTGTTCTTGGCTTTGGAGAGTGTGTTGTTTACCTGTGCAGCCATGATTACAGGAACTTTGCATTCTTCCGGTATAGAGATGGGCCTTTTATGGGATGGGGGGGGGGGGTAAAGTTAGCACAGAACCTATCTGCCAGGATGTTGGCAATATCAGTTGGTTCTCTATATTTAGTGCCATTGTGCTGTAACTCAGAGCAGATCCGAGTGTTGCCATTGCGTTTCTTGACATAGCTATAGAATGCTTTGTGGTTGTCTTTGGAGTCAGTGGTGATTTTGTTTTCATAACTAGCTTTGTAGGATTTTATGAGGGATCTTGGCTTCTTACTGAGGCTGACCAAGGAGTTCCTCCAATCATGGGATTTTGCTCTTTTTTGCAACAGTTTCTTTCTTCTGTTGTAGAGTTTGGTTATGGCAGAGGACCACCTTATTGGCTTCCTTTTTTTGGAGAATAGCATCTTGTTTCTGTTAGGGATTGCATGATCCATGCACTCATGTAAGTGCTTATAAAGTGCATTTGTGTAGGATTCAGCAGTCATACCTCTATTATCTGTCAGCATGGGTGTCGTGAAGTTTGTCACTTCTGTCTTGAGAGGTGTGAAGTTGACTTTGGAGACATTTTTTTATGGTGGTTTCCCTAATGGGGGGGGGGGTGGGAGTGGGATGTGGATGTCTAGGGTGACTAGCTTGTGGCTGGATCTGACCAACGAGAAATTGACCTCTGGTGTGGAGCACCGGTTGCCCATGTTGGTAATAACCAGGTCTAGGATATTGCTGCCCCTGGTAGGGGTGTGGATAAGTTGATCCAAGGCATTGGAATTTATGAATTCCAGAAAACATTGAGCACAAGAGTTGGTACATGAGTAGTTTTCCCAGTTAATGGTGGGGTAGTTGAAATCGCCCATTATTAGGGTGTTAGGTTGTACCCTAATATTTTCTAGTGTATCAAGAAATGATGAGTGGGAATCCTGGGGCGTGATGGGGGATCTGTAGCAAGCTACAGTTTGTATTGCAGTCTTGCCCAGAGTTAGTTGCACTTGGATAACCTCGGATGCATTATGCTGCGCAACTAGCCTGGAGGTGTGGATATCCTTAATGAATATGAACACACCTCCACCTTTAGTGTTTCGGTCCAGTTTAGGAGGCCAAAAGGTGTGGCATGAATTATAGCCTGGTAATGCAGGGGTACTCTCTGGAGCCTTGAACCAGGTCTCTGTGACTGCACAGATGTCGATGTTCTCCATTTTAAGGAGTGCCTTGAATGAGTGCATTTTGAGGTTTAGACTTCTAGCATTGAGTAGCAATACCCTCAGATTCTGCTTGCTTGTACCTGTTATGGTGGTGAATTTGTCATTTGAACCTTGCCGAAAAAAGGCACTATAGGGGTGGCTAAAGCCTTAGCCAGTATATGGAATCCCAGGGGCGACAGGTGCAGGCCATCTCTGGCAAAGCATCGTGGTTTATCGATCATGTCATCCCAGGCAGACAGATACTGGATCCCCTTAGAATGACACCAGAAGCTTAGCCAATTGTTAAAATCAGCCATTTTGTCCTTGTACTGTGGTATCATTGTGGGTAATGGCAGAATGCTACTCAGGGCTAAGGTCATACCTGCCTTGGCTACAAGATCAGACAGCTCCTCCATGTCCCTTTTCATGTAGTCTGGGGAGGTATGTCTCAGGTCATTCACACCAACATGGACGATAACAGAGTCATATTTGTGCTTGTTGTGGAGTGACCTGAGTGCATGCATTATGTGGTGGATCCTGGCACCTGACAGGCAGCTGACAGTAACTTTCTCCTTGTTTAGCCTGATGAGTGGAACATCAGTGTGCCTAACTATAGAGTCAGTTATAACTAGAGTGTTGGGTATGTTGTTATGCCTTATGGGCTGTGGTTGAGTGGCACACTATGTTTGTGGGCTATGTGTCATTTGGGTTGTGTTAGGAGGGTGGAGGTTGCTTGTGTTTCTGCTTTGGAGGTCCCTGTTGCTTGGGCAGGTTTTTACTGAGAGCCTCCGCAAATGTAGGTGTGTGTTTTGTGTTTCTATGTGTGTGTTTTGGTGGTGTAGGTTTTGAGGGACTATGTGATGAGTGTAATGTGGTGCAAGTGTTTACCTTTTCCTCTTGACTGTCTAGTCCAGTCTTGGGTGAAGAGAGCTTTGCTTCCAGTTTGTCTATATAAGTGCATCTCTCACAGGTTGTAGTGTTGGGTGGTAGGAGGAGAGGGTTATCGGTGTACATGAGGCAATTGCTGCATTGCTCCAAGATGTCCAGATTCATCAGGTAGACAGGAGAAAACACCAGGAGCTGACCCTTAGACATGCCTGGATAGGTGCTTATTTGTTAAGTACTAGAAACTGTTTTCCTCTAGACAAGTGAGGAAAGTTGAGTACTGTAATAATTTGTAGCTTATTTATTGCTTACAACTAGTTCTAAACAAGTGCTGAGCTCAAAGAAACAGACTTGAGTGCTGAAACTAAAAAAATGGCTAGTTCTAAGAAACAAAATTAAGCTAGAAGGCTTCCCTCCAACACAGAAAGGCTTGAGGGCTCAGAAGCCCATAAACAGTCCTGGACACAGCAAATCTGTATCCAGACTAGACTACCCACAGGAAAGGCAGGAAACAAACTTAGTAATTTTTTTTTTAAAAGCCAGTATTGCATTCTGGTCAAACCTGAGCAGTGTAGTGTGTGATCTAAACCATAGCAACTGCTTGCATTTGTAGCAAGTGGTTTTCTACACTTCTTTCTACAGCTTAAACGAAAAAAGAGGGAGGTGTATATCTGGTTACAGAGATTAGCCCCAGATACTACAAAAGTGAGCTATGCCTCTGAGAAAAACATAGTACAGCATATATTCTAACAAATGAAGCAATGCTTCTGTGATAAGCCCCCTTTACCCTAGGGCAGTAACTAAGGAGCCTCAATCCTCACCACTATCTCCAGTAAGAGAGTGTCACTAAAAGCAGGGATAGAAATACACAATTTCCCCTAAGAGTACACTGAAAACAGGTTCCAAACCTGGGACTGGATTATGTGCTTCACTCCAGGTCCCCAAATGAGTCTCCACACTAACCACTGCAGAGCACTGTGTCCCAGTTCTAGGTATATGACACACTCACTCGTAAATGTCTGGTATTCATACATACACACACTCTTGGGAAAGAATGGCACAGATTCACATGCTGTGTTTCTTTGCTCAAATTACAAGGTTTCAGCTGCCACCAGTCAAACACCACAATACCTTTCAAAAGGGGTGTCCAATTATATTGAGTAAAATAGATATTGAACAGATGGTAGCAAGTATCCCAAACAGTAGGGTTTTCAGAGTGGCCCTGGTGTTATCACAATAAGCATAAACAGTTTCAAGTTATTAAAAATATTAACTAAATAATCAGCCACAATGAGAGGTAGTAAAACATTTAATAATACATAAAAGGATTTAAAACATGTAAATACTGAATCATTGATTCCAGTAAACATCAATGTTTCACACACAGGAAATATCAAAATAATACTATAGGATACATCTCACATTGATTTTAGAAAACCTCTAACTATCTAGCTGTAGTTCCCTGACTATCTGAAGATTAACTGTCCCTTGGGTTGTGTCTTTTGGCTTTTCCCAGTTAGGGGTCGCCACAGCAGAACTCCGGTCCGCTAATGATTGGTAGTTGATTTTTACGTGCCAAGTTACCAGCCCTAATGCACAACCTTCAATGAAGGTACACCCATTCACGCATGTCTCCACGCAGAAGACGCTCTAGCTGAGAATTGAACCGTACAGCGTCTTACTGTGAGGCGACCATGCTACCGCAGCACCACCACCACGGCTATCTAATCTAAATACTTTAGCAAGGCAAGATTATACTCTTACGTCTGCAATGTAAGGTGAGAAATTATGTCCACACTCCAGGCTGTTGTCTGTCCTCAGCGACTGGAGCAACTACTCTCCTGGAAACAACTCGATGTCTACTGCTGAACACCTTTGGAAAACAACTACTGAACAATAACTGAACAACTGACTCAAAACCTATGTTTTATAGCAGATCTTTTTCAAAATTAACATAAAGATGCCATGAGAATTCTACTCTCCTATCAGACTTTGAAAAGTAAACAAACTGCTGCAGTGAAGATTCTATTCTCCCAGCCTTGACACACAATGACATCACATCTAGGTCTCCCTTCCCTGGTATACAATAACATCACATCTAGGTCAGTTGACATAACCTGCATTCAGAATTCTCTTTATAAAGAGCATGTACATTTGGTCTGCCAGAAAAACACTGCTTGACACTCAAACATCTTGCATAAATCAGAGTGATAATCAAAAGACATAAACTTATTTACAAAATTATAGCTAGTCATGCTGGCATATATAACATAGGGTAATTTACAATTATTTACAATTGTTTACAAAACTTCAGCCAGTCATGCTAGCACAGATAACAATATCTAATAGCTTCACAGTTTCCAATGCCTAGACACCTCAAGAAGATTATTGCAAAAAAAGTCCAGACACATACATCAAGATCTTTGTTGTATGAATGCCATGCTACATGATGTGATATTGTGCTAACAACTGGAGCAGCAGGTGAACATCAAGGAAGGCCCTTTTATAACAGTCATATTACTAGATGAAGTGTAGGGAAGTACATGCAGCAACAGTACACCAGCTGAGACAATTGTAAAGGAAACTGTAGCACTGGCAAAGGGGATGGACTTGTGCTCAACTATGGACAATGACACAGACAGCACAGAATAAAATAATGCACACAGGATTGCATTCAAGCTACACAGAGCAGTACATGAACTGCTTAAGCTGTGCATCAGACATCATCATATTCCACATGTTAGAGGGTGTTCATAGGTTTAGGTTCAAAGGCTGGTACTAGGCTATCGGCCCAAGGGCCTATACAAGCCTAGCTATAACAATTCCTAGGCTATTTCTTCCCACAGTATTTACTTCCCTGGACCCCTGTCTAGCAGGGTGACTGACATGATGCCCAGGGTGAGTTTCCTATCTCCAATCCAATCGTCAAGGTTCCTTTTAAAGAGGCCAAAGAGGCACTCTGCTTGACATGTATGGGCAGTGTATTCCAAAGTCTGGGGAGTCTCTGGGTCAGGAACCTATCCCTCCAGCATGGGTGTGCATGGCACAGTTATCATCACCACTTGCCAGGGGTGGGGCAGTAACATAATCACAGGTAGCTGAATCAGTATAATATGGGGTAGGGTCATGAGTGGTGAGGATTGTAGACGATCGCACTGGGAGGTTGTGGAGAGTCTTGGATCATATCCTGTTGTGGTGGGGTTGAGTCGCCTCCCTCATTGCCATGCTAGCATATACCTGTAGGTGAATCATGTCAGTCAATAGATGTGTACAGTATGGTTTGGGGTACATATATGTATGGCTGCAGTCTCCCATCACATGCACCCAGTTATCAGTTGCAGTCTTGCTATACACAGCTTCCTCATTTTTCTACTGTAATCATACCTTAACATGGTCATGGACCCAACACCCCTTGCAATATGTTCATCCCATGATTAGCTATCTTCATGATTTAACCCCATCATCAGCCTCAGGCCAATGGTATAGTGCCATGCCTGTTGTGTAGGTTCCCACTTACATGTATGTCATGATATCTGTCACATTGTCAATGATGTCTGACACAGGGTTTGTTGTTGCTGAGTTACTTTAAAAATCAGGATTTCTTCCTTGACTGTGATACGGTCCATGTCCACAGAGACTTTACTGAAAGTGTTCTGTCTCAGAGCTGTGCGGTTCTAAGTGGAATTTTGTGAAATGGTGCTGACACATTAGATGGTGCTATCAAGGGCCCACACTGAATAAGCAGCACTAGTCTGTCTTAGTTGAATCATGTGTCATGTCACTCACGTGACCTGCTGTAGTGCTACTCTGCCATTGGGAAGCCTAGTTTAATTTGTTCCATTATTGTTGCACCTCTGTTTTCTTATGCAGTCTTTTGCTCAGCATGTTGGTGCCATTCAATGCTTAATACATCTGATTATCTGTGAGCCACTTTGTGTAGTGAATTCCTTAAAAAAATTGCACTGTGTAGGCACATGGCACTAGTCTATTAGTCCCAGTCATGGTCTGAGGGACTTTTAATAAATTACATCTAGAAGGGGAAAGTTGACTTTTGATATATCACTGCATTTTATCAAACTGCATTATATTAGAAATAGTATTCATTTTCCTAAAATGTTCCTGTTATGATGAAAACAAATATGCATTATGCCACAAACCATGTCATAGTAAGGTATATTCACACAGTTCAACTTTATACCTTAAATGTCTGAAGGATGAGATATGTACGGTCAGTTTCTAAAGTTTTCTTTGATGATTGACATCTACTTTATGCACTTATTTGGTGAGATGTCTTACGTTTTCTTCATAAGGGTTGCATATCTGATGCAGCAAATACAAATAGAAGTCTAGGAGAAAGAGCTGCAGGTATAAATGGTCTTTTAAAACAGCAGGAAGAAATAATCCTATTGAAATACTTAATATTTATGACATTAATAACAGTGTGAACAACAGTGCATATTATTTGGAGAAATTTAGAACTGATTCTAAGGCTATTAGAAACATTATATAAAAGAATTGGCATATTTTGAAAACTCTGTCTAGCCAACACTTTGTTTATTTTTCAGGAAAGAAAATAATTTAAAATAATTTCACACTAGCACTAATGTACCTGTAGAGCCTTTTGCTAATGGATAGCTACCTAGGGGATTATATAAATGTTTGAACTGTAATGCTTGCAAATACATGCTTGAATAGAAATGTTTTAACATACTGAAATGGCAGACATTTTAGTCTAATGGATTTTGCAATGTGTGATGCAAATTGCATAGTATTTGTAAAGAGGAAAATGCGTTTCACATGGAAAATCCAAAGGAAAAAAACAAAGCCTGTGTTGATAAAATAATGAAATCAATATTTTTTGATGTTTTCAACTTCTTAAACCATTTGTTTTATGAAGCCTCATGAGGAACACACATTTGCTTTCAATAGCTGTGAATAAAATCATTTACATGGTTTGAGCAGTGCTAACTACACATTTGGTGGATTGTTTGCCTGATTGTGGCTTTTGCAATGCTGGACAGTCACACTATCTGTCCCGGCACTTTTTCTTGACCATATTTGTGAATTATCTTTGCAGTGTGCATTTTCAATAATATTCTGATTCCTTTGCATATGTCTCTGAAACTCCTTGCATGTGTCACACTGGGGGGTCATGCTACAGAGTCATAATTGCATTGACAGAATATGTTGTATAAGACAAATTTATTTCCTCTGTGGATCATTCTTATCAGTTATCATTTTATTGGTGTGTATAAGCTATTGTACTATTACTCTTATCACTGCATGTTTCCCTATGTAATAATTCCGAAACACTTAACAGAGAATCATTTAATGTAATGCTAATCATCGATGCCCACCAGATTTGAAATGATGAATGTAGAACACATAACTGATTTTATTATTAGCATATTTTACTTATATTAGTGAAATTGTTATCAGAAGCTGTTACCAGCAGTAGTGAGGTCATTATCAGAAGCTGTTACAGCAGCAGGAGTCAGACAATGCAATAGATACAGACATGGCCCTTGTGCTGAAAGTCCATAGTTCTGTTCTAACACATGGTATTTGCTTCCATGATTACTGAGTATTTTGATGTCAATGACATGACATGTGGTAAGTATGAAACTGGAAGGTGCAGGCATGTATAACAGCTTAGCAAATATAACAGTGTAGTAGTAGTGCTGCACATACAATGATCAACCGGATAACAGGATATAAGCAGTTTCACCATATATATAATGAAACAGTCACTAAGTAGCTTTTAATGCAATGATTATGCACCTAAAAGAGACTTACACTGTTCCTTTGGATGGGAGCACTGGCCTGTATATATGATTTATGTGAAGGTTATGAACACAAAGTGATGTCTGGCTCCCATGCACGAGGAGATGGTAGTTAGGTGTGTCTCATGTAGCAGATGGCATAGCTTACACCACAGCTATAATGCCAGCTGCTTGTGCAAGGTTTGTCCTTTTGTATTTATGTCTTTATTCGGTAATTTGGCCATGTGGACTGGTCCAGAGGGTAGTTCAAAGTTATCACTCAGACCAGGATCACTGCAGGGTACAGCATTTATCTTAGCAGCTGTGGAATAGTCTGATAAAGATTTCAGTAACAAATATTCTACCTGGATAAGTCTTGTCTGCTGTACAACTTTTATGATATCTATTAACTTCCACAAGTAGTAACTATTATGATATTTCAGATGAAATGTGATGAAAAATGCAACCAGGAAAGTTCTTATCATTAGTTACAATGACAAATGAAGCCTCTCTCTGTGGAATGTATTTGTGTACAATATTGACATTAGTATGTAGTCTGCCATTTTACATTGCCTTTAAGAATCCCTCACAAAGCTTGCATACAGCTAGTGTTCGTAGTGCTTCTCAGGCATATAACTGTTTTGCTGCTTTTCCTGTGCTTTGCCTACCCATTTCTAGTAGCAGGTGCATAATCTACTTCATCAGTACTGCATAATGAGTTACTATGTACTATTATTTGACTGACTGCACCTCTGTATCTTAGTTGGGCATCACTAGTAAACAGACTTAACAGAGGTGGAGGTGTATTTGGTCTATGGGCCATTCAATAATGAGCAAGACAGACATCTAACTGAATTACTATATTACGAGCTTACCCAGAAGCCTTAGGCTCTAGTCATATTTGTAAATTCATTCACTCATTCGAGGAATATAGACACAATCCTTCCATCAAAAGTTTTTAAAAATATCCTTAATCACAATTTGCATTTGCAATGCAAAATAGAAAAGTGTTTGGATCTTGATCACGGTCATGTAAAAGTTTATGTACTACTGGAAGTAAATACTACCGATTAACAAAATATTCAAAAACAATTTAGCATAGTTTTATGCTTATACTGGCTGCTCTAAATTTTCAAGGTTTCCTTTTACAGGTAACAATAGTTATTACATTCATTCCTTCAAATATTACCTTTAAAACCATACATTAAAACCACGTCACTTGTATATCCCATATATTTTAAGAAAAATGCATTCAGTCTCCTCAATCATTATTTACAAGGCACATATGAAAGGCAATAAAAATAAAAAATGAAGCAAGAAACCAAGGATACTTAAGGCTATTTATTTAAATACAAACAAGTGCATATTCATCAAGCAATTTATCTGGACTTCATCAAATTAAATGAAATTCAAAACAGACACATTTAAATAACAAAAGCATTGAATGGTGTGTTAGGAAATAAACAGTCAGGACAAACAATCATAAATATTTAAAAGCATGGAAATCTGAGCTCTTGACAACATGTAAGTTAGGTAAGGCTGTTTGCAATAATGAAATACAACTAGCATATAACTGAATATGCTAAAATAGAGACATGATGACAGGAGTTAAAAACATTAGAAGTGCTGTACAAAGAGTAAAAACTGTCACTAAAATGTTGTGCATAACCTATTTGAATACACTTCCTTTCATTTCACTGTTAATAATTACACTATCATTAATAATTGGGGAAGTGTTGGCTGCTAAGGTCATTTGCCAGTAGAGTTTCATTTGTTATAATTTATTGCTTAAATCCCTCCATCAATATATATGCCTGAAATGCTCATTTATAAAGAATACACACACACACACACACACACACACACACACACACACACACACACACACACACACACACACACACACACACACGCACGCACACATCAACTGGATCAAACTACAGAACATTTATATAATACACCAGTACCTAATTTCCTTGCAATTACATATGCATGTTATCAAATAAATAGCTTATATGTGATGTTAACCACATAGAATAGTTCACACTGTTGGAAAATCCTGGTGTTCTGGCTGAAGTGTGATTCTCAAATAATCTGGAAATATATCACTGATTGATAAGTATATTTCTTGGCATTTTAACCTTTCAGAGTTCTGCATTGTCTTAGTTTTGCCTGACTGAATTATTGTTTGCCTGGCTGAATTATTTTATATATTTTCTGGCATTGTTTTGTTTCTCATCTGTCCTGAAACTCCTTCCCCCCTATTCCTGAGGTGGGGTTTATAAAACTGGTCGAACAGCTTTTGTGTTATCTGATTGCTTCAAGGCTTGCTGATTTAAAAAATAGCTTCTGTTTGTAAATTCTTGCAAACACTGTTGGGAACTCCTGGTGTTTTGGTCGAAGTGTGATTCTCAAACAATCTGGAAATATATTGTTGATTGATAAGTATATTTCTTGGCATTTTAATCTTTCAGAGTTCTGCATTGTCTTAATTTTGCCTGACTGAATTATTCTTTGCCTGACTTAATTATTTTATATATTTTCTGGCATAGTTTTCTGTTTCTCATCTGTCTTGAAACTGTTTTTTTCCCTCCCTCGCACCCTATTCTTGTGATGTTGTTATAGTTGGCGGCTTTGCAGTTGCCCGCCCCTACTGTAAATTTGATCTGGGGCACCCCTCCTCATCTGGTGTTCACTCTACTTAATACAGAGAGAACATTTGAGAAGGCCAACTCACTTAGGTTCTTAACCTTGATTGTTTCTTCTGGTCCTCATTCCTCTCTCCTTGCCCTTTACTAAAAAAAATTGCACTTTATTTTGCTTTTGCCTCTTCATAAAAGTACTCAATTATATTTATTCTGCTGTATCTATTACTGCTTGGTAGTAGCCTGATTAAATTGTAACTGTTATTCTAAGCCTTTTGGTTTAAGCACTTGGGCTTCAGACCAGTTGTTTTTGCATTAAGAAGGTTTGTAGTCTGCACTGTTGTGGCAGGACAGGTAGCTTATATCCTTCTAAGTTGGGAATTGCTGATTGAAGGGTCAATGTCTGTTATTCTAAAAGTGTATTTGTTCTGGTTTAAGCACTTGGGCTTTAGGCCAGTTATTTTACATTAAGAAGGTTTGTGGTCTGCACTCTTGTGGGAGGAGAGGTTAGATTCCACCCTTCTGAGCTGGGAATTTCTGGTTAAAGGATTATTGTGCCTGCTTACTTGAACTGTTTCTTTCTGAAATTGTTGTGCCTTGTTTGCTGTAGCATAGACTAGATTCTAGCTTTGTTTGTATAACTTGAGCACTAATCCAGGCCATCTTTTTTGGAGTAGGATCCCTGGCACCCTAGTGGCAGGAGTGTGCAGTTAGAACTTGTCTGATTGAAAACTGCTGGAACAGGGCTCAGTTTTGAGTTTTTTTACTGGATAATTGAGCAATTTGTTTAAATCAGTTTGCTCATTTTCTATTGTTTTATATATATATATATATATATATATATATATATATATATATATATATATATAAATGCACGTTATTCATCTGCTTTTACTGTATTTGTGTTTCTTCCTACTTTATTGCATTTATTTTGCTGCATTTATTACTGCTTGTTAGTAGCCTGATTAAATTGTAACTGTTATTCTAAGCCTTTGATTGAAGCACTTGGGCTTCTGACCAGTTGTTTTTCATTAAGAAGGTTTGTGGTCTGCACTGTTGTGGCAGGACAGGTAGTTTACATCCTTCTAGGTTGGGAGTTGATGACTGAAGGCTTAGTGTCTGTTATTCTAAAAGTGTATTAGTTCTGGTTTAAGCACTTGGGCTTTGGGCCAGTTATTTTACATTAAGAAGGTGTGGTCTGCACTCTTGTGGAAGGAGAGTGTAGATTCTGCCCTTCTGAGCTGGGAGTTTCTGGTTAAAGGCTTATTGTGCCTACTTATTTGAACTGTTTCTTTCTGAAATTGGTACACCTTGTTTGCTGTAGCATAGACTAAATTCAGACCTGCTGAATCTAGCTTTGTTTGTATAACTTGAACACTAATCCAGACCATCTTTTTTGGAGAAGGTTCCCCTGCACCCTAGTGGCAGGAGTGTGCAGTTAGAACTTGTCTGATCAAAGACTGCTGCAATGGGGCTCAGTTTGTAGCTTTTTATTGGTTAGCTGGGTAATTTGTTTAAATCAGTTTGCTCATTTTCTACTGTTATATTAAAAAAATATACACTTTATGCATCGCCGCTTAGCTAGGGTTAAACTATTCCCGGTGCCATAAAGTCTGCTCTTCAAATTTTCCCTTAGAACTAGCCAGTTTTTTAGTTTTAGCACTCAAATCTGTTGTTTTAGCTCAGCACTTATTCAGAACTTGTTGCAAGCACTAAATAAGCTACAAATTACTACAGTACTCAACTTTCCTCACTTGTCTAGAGGAAAACAGTTTTTAGTACTTAATAAATAAGCACCTATCCAGGCATGCCTAAGGGTCAGCTCCTGGTGATTTCTCCTGTCTACCTGATGAATCTGGGCATCTTGGAGCAATGCAGCAATTACTTCATGTACACAGATAACCCTCTCCTCCTACATCCCAACATTAGAACCTGTGAGAGATGCACTTATATAGCCAAACTGGAAGCAAAGTTCTCTTTAGCCAAGACTGGACTAGACAGTCACGAGGAGAAGGTAAACACTTGCACAACACCACACTCATCACATAGTCCCTCAAAACCTGCACCACCAAAACACACACATAGCATCACAAAATACACACCTATATTCAGGGTTGCTCTCAATAAAAATCTGCTGAAGCAGCAGAGACCTCCAAAGCAGAAACGCAAGCAACCTCCACCCCCCCAACACAACCCAAATGACACATAGCCCACAAACTCAGTGTGCTACTCAACCACAGCCCATAAGGCATAACAACATACCCAATACTCTAGTTACAGGTGACTCTATAGTCAGGCACACTGATGTTCCACTCACCAGGCTAAACAAGGAGAAAGTTACTGTCAGCTGCCTGTCAGGTGCCAGGATCTGCCACATAAAGCACGCACTCAGGTCACTCCACAAAAAATACAAATATGACTCTGTCATTGTCCATGTTGGTGTGAATAACCTGAGATGTACCTCCCTGGACTACATGAAAAGAGACATGGAGGAGCTCTCTGATCTTGTAGCCCAGGCAGGTATGACCCAAGCCCTGAGTAGCATCCTGCCATCACCCAGAATGATACCACAGTACAAAGACAAAATGATTGACTTCAACAATTGGCTAAGCTTCTGGTGTCATTCTAAGGGGATCCAGTATCTGTCTGCCTGGGATGACATGATCGACAGACCACGATGCTTTGCCAGAGATGTCCTGCAGCTGTTGCCCTTGGGATTCCAGATACTGGCTAAGGCTCTTGCCACCTCTATAGTGCCTTTTTTAGGCAAGGATCAAATGACAAATTCACCACCGTAACAGGTACAAGCAAGCAAAATCTGAGGGTAATGCGACTCAATGCTAGAAGTCTAAACATCAGAATGCATTCACTCGAGGCACTCCTTAAAATGGAGAACATCGACATCTGTGCAGTGACAGCGACCTGGTTCAAGGCTCCAGAGAGCACCCCTGCATTACCAGGCTATAATTCATACCACACCTTTCGAGCACCTAACCTGGACCAAAACACTAAAGGTGGAGGCGTGTCCATATTCATTAAGGATATCCACATCTCCAGGCAAGTTGCACAGCATAATCCATCCGAGATTATCCAAGTGCAACTAACTCTGGGCAAGACCGCAATCCAAATTGTAACTTGCTACAGATCACCCACCATGCTCCAGGATTCCCACTCATCATTTCTTGATACACTGGAAAATATTAGGGTACAACCCAACACCCTAATAATGGGTGACTTCAACTACTGCACTATTAACTGGGAAAACTACTCATGTACCAAATCTTTTGCTCAATGTTTTCTGGAATTCATAAATTCCAACGCCTTGGATCAACTTATCCACACCCCCACCAGGGGCAGCAATATCCTAGACCTGGTCATTACCAACATGTGTGACCAGCATTCCACACCAGATGTCAATTCCTCGTTGGTCAGATCCGACCACAAGCTAATCAGCCTAGACATCCACATCCCACCCCACCCCACCCCACCCCCATTAGGGAAACCACCGTAAAAAAATCTCCAAAGCCAACTTCACACTTCTTAAGACAGACGTGACAAACTTCATGACACCCATGCAGATGGACAATAGAGGTATGACTGCTGAATCCTACACAAATTCACTTTATAAGTACTTACACAAGTGCATGGATCATGCTATCCCTAACAGAACCAAGATGCTATCCTCCAAAAAAAGGAAGCCAATCTAGTGGTCCCCTGCCATAAACAAACTCTACAACAGAAGAAAGATATATTTGCAAAAAAGAGTAAAATCCCATGATTGGAGGAACTCTCTGGTCAGTCTCAGTAAGAAGCTGAGATCCCTCATAAAATCCTCCAAAGCTAGTAATGAAACCTAAATCACAAGTGATACTAAAGACAACCACAAAGCATTCTATAGCTATGTCAAGAATCTCAATGGTAATACTCAGATCTGCTCTGAGTTACAGCACAATAGCACTAAATATACAGAACCGACTGATATTGCCAACATCCTGGCAGATAGGTTCAGTGCTAACTTTACCCCCCTCTCACCCCCTAAAGGGCCCATCTCTATACCGGAAGAATGCAAAGTTCCTGTAATCATGGCTGCACAGGTAAAAACCACACTCTCCAAAGCCAAGAACACAGCATCCATGGGACCTGACAACATCCCAGGCTGCGTTCTACATGAACTACAGAATGAAATGGCACCCCACCTAAGCACCATGTTCAATCATAGCCTCAACTCAGGCTTCATGCTCACTGAATGGCGCACAGTGATGGTTATCCCACTCCACAAAGGGGGAGCCACCACAGACCCTGGTAACTACTGCCCCATTAGCCTAATGAACCAGGTCTGCAAGGCCATGGAAGGTAGCATCATGGAACTTATAAACAAAGACATTGGTAATCTCCAAACTCTGGACCCCACCCAGCTCAGGTTTGTAAAAGGCAGATCATGTCTCCTAAACCTGATAGACTTCTTTGAAGCAGTTACCAAAGCCGTAGACGAGGGTAAGGTGGTTCGCACAGCCTTTCTAGATCTCACCAAGGCTTTCGACACCATCCCCCACTCTGGAATTATAGATAAAGTCACTAAACTAGGTATAAATCCCTATGTCTCAATATGGGTTGCCAAATGACTCACTGACAGAACCCACACTGTGAAAGTAGCAGACTCCAAATATGACTTCAGACCAGTGACAAGTGGAGTACCATAGGCTTCAGTACTGAGTTCTCTCCTGTTTGGTATCTACTTTTCTGAAGTACAGGCTAACACAGAAGGTCTTTGGCTAATGAAGTTTGCAGATGACTGCAAACTAGGAGCTATAATTGAAACTCCTAATGATGTGGACATCCTACAAAAGGGCCTCACTGAGACAGATGCCTGGTGTCAAAGCCATGGTTTCAAGCTCAATGCCAAAAAGTGCATTGTCATCCCTTTTGGTAAAAACTCTGTACCCATGAGCTACCACATAGGTGGTAGTCTGCTTAACACTGAAAGTGTGATAATAGACCATGGGACACAGATGGACAGTAGTTTCTCCTTTGATAATCACATTGCCACAGTAGTCAGGAAATCCTTCTACATGGCACACCTCATCACAAAAGGTTTCTCATTCAGGAAAAAAGAGGTCATTGTTCCCCTCTACTCTCCACTCATTAGACCCATTATAGAGTACAGTGCCCCTTTTGGTATGTACCTCACAACACATCTACAACAACTGGAAAGGCTGCAAAAATACCTCACAAAGAGGATTACCAGCCTCAAACAGATGCCCAATGCAGACTGTGTCAAAAAACTCCAGCTTTACTCCATTGCATATCGCCTACTCAGACGTGATCTCTGCCTAACATAAAAAGCTATGTCAAACCCAGAGCTGTTGGACATGCTCCACTTAAAGAAATTCCAATCCCTCCGAGCTACATGCTCTAGGGATCTAAACCTTGTCACCACAATAAACAGAACACGCTAGGGTGATAAATTCCTTTCCCAGAGACTTCCCATACTCTCGAACAAACTACCTATCTATGTCAAACAGAGCTCCTCATTCACACTCTTCAAGAAAAATCTTGATGATTGGATGGGAAATAGGAAATTCACCCCGGGCATCACCTCTGTGGTTCTGCTCCACAGGGGCACAGGAAAAAACTTTCTTGGGTGGCGAAAGCCAGGGTACCTTTTTGGTTAGGGTTGCATAGGCCCTAGGGCCAATAGCCTAGTACCTACCTATGAACCTATGAACAAAACCTACAAGTGGCTATGTATACTACTCCAGAAGTATTACAATTGGAATGTTTATTAATTCTAAAAGTTTCTGTCTAGGTGAGTTAATACCAAAAAGAAAAATGGAGCTGATATATATATTTACATGTCTCCATCTGTATGTCTATTTATTATCTATTTATATAAGAAGGCATTGTGCACAAAGACATGGAGAAAAGTCAGTGCTCTTGATGCAGAACAACATTTATCCTTACTGACACCCTCAAGAAGATTGTTGACGTTTTTATCTCTTTACTAACAAATGAAGGTGCTTCCCCATAGCTTTAAAATATGTCAAGGTCTCTATAAAGCACTTTAAAATAATAGCAGAATTGCTGACACTGTGGTTAATATACATTGCACTTGTAAAATCAGCAGCATATGATTGCCATCCTCTGTACTACTTGTTTCTGACAAACTCAGAATGAGTTTAAAAAGTAAATCTCTTTTAAAGTTTTTTTGTCTAGTCCTTCTAGCATGTCGAGGGATCAGTTGCTAGTGTCCTCTCCTGCTCAGCTGGTGAACCTGGGAATATTGAGGCAATGTTACAATTGCCTTGTGTACACAGACAACCCTCTCCTCCTCCCACAAAACACAAATACATGCGAGAGATGCAACTATACGGCCAAACTGGAGGCTGAGCTCTCTCAACATAGGACTGGCAAGACCAGTCAGGAGGAGAAGGTTACCACACACACTATAGACCCAGTCTCACCTAGTACCATCACAACCTCAAATCATACACATAAACACACAAAGACATACTCGGCGGCTCTGATCAAAAATCTACCAAAACAGCAGAGGCCACCAAAGCAGACACCCAAACAACCACCACCTCAGAACACAACACCTGCAACACATAGACCTCACAGTCAGTGTCTCAAACAGTCACAGCCCTTAAGGCCAAACACAATGCCAGACACACTAGTCATTGGTGACTCCATAGTCAGACACACTGACGTCCCGCTCACCAGACTGAGTAAGGAGAAGGTCACAGTAAGCTGCCTGTCGGGCGCTAGAATCCGCCACATAACGCAAGCACTCAGGTCTCTCAACAGCAGGTACAAATATGACTCAGTCATTGTCCACGCTGGTGTAAACGACCTGAGACATACCTCCTTGGACTACATGAAAAGAGACATTGAGGAGCTCTCTGATTATGTAGCCCAGGCAGGTATGACCCTGACCTTGAGCAGTATCCTACCTTCACCAAGAATGATGCCACAATACAGAGATAAGATGATCAGCTTTAACAATTGGCTTAAACTCTGGTGTCATTCAAAGGGGATCCAATGTCTGTCTGCCTGGGATGACATGCTGGACAAGCCACACTGCTTCAAGGGACGGCTTGCACCTGTCACCCTGGGATTCCGGATATTGGCAAAGGCTCTTGCCACCCCATAGTGCCTTTTTAGGCAAGGCTCAAATTCTAAACCTACCACCCTAGAACACAAAAAAGGAAAAACTAAGGGTAATGCTGCTCAATGCCAGAAGTCTAAATCTCAAAATGCACGCACTCGAGGCCCTTCTCAGTATGGAGAACATCGATGTCTGTGCAGTGACAGAAACCTGGTTCAAGGCTCCTGAGAGCACCCCAGCACTATCAGGTTTTACCTCTTATCATGCGTTCCGCCCCAAAATCCGGACAATACCAAGAAAGGAGGGGTATCCATATTCATCAAGGACACCCACACCTCAAGACTGGTGGCAACGCACGATGCATCGGAGACCATCCAGGTGCAATTAACCATAGGCAAGACTGCTCTGCAAATTGTAGCATGTTACAGGCCACCTCACAAACTCAGGAACCTCACATGGCCTTCCTGAAAACACTAGAGGGATAAATGTATCACCAAACACCATCATACTAGGTGACTTCAATTACCCTAATATAGACTGGGAACACTACTCAAGCCCAAACACCCTAGCCCAAAAGTTCCTGGAATTCATAAACTCAAATGCCATGGAACAACTAGTCACCATCCCCACAAGAGGAGAAAACATACTTGATCTCATCATCACGAACATGGGAGCACAATGTTCAACACCGAAGTATACCCCTCACTGGTGAGATCAGATCACAAACTAATCTCGCTGGAGGTCCTCATCCCACCCCCACCTGAAATAAAAAGACCACAGTAAAGAACTTCTCGAAAGCTGACTTCACACTTCTAAAGACTAGTGTGGTCTCCTTTAAGGCCCCGAGTCATGGAAAACAGTACTCAAGCCGCTGAATCACTTACAAATGCCTTCTACCAGCACCTGCAGGACTGCATGGATAAGGCAATCCCAAGCAAAACAAAGACTCTTTGTACCAAAGGCAAGCGTCCAGTCTGGTGGACCCCAGCCATAAACAAACTCTACAACAAAAGGAGGAAGCTACTACAAGATAGAGCAAAATCCTTAAAAGGTAAGACACCCTTGATCACTATAAGTAAAAACTAAGAGCTCTCATAAAATCATCCAAAGCAAATTTTGAGAGAAAAATAGCTAAAGACTCAAAAGACAATCATAAGGCCTTCTTTAGCTATGTTAGAAACCTGGGAGGAAACTCCCAGATATGCTCAGAACTAGTTCAAAATGATGTGAAGACTACTGATCCTACAGACATTGCCAACATACTGGCTGACAGGTTCAGTGCAAACTTGTCCCCCTGCCCGGCAAAAGGAGAGATATCTATACCAAGCAATTGCAGCCCCCCCAAACATCTCCAATGCCCAAGTGAGAACTGCTCTCTCCAAAGCAAAAACACAGCATCCATGGGACCTGATGGTGTCCCCGGCTGTGTGCTCCACGAACTCAACGAGGAATTAAACCCACAGCTAGGACAGCTGTTTAATCATAGTCTTACCTCTGGATACGCACCCAGGAGTGGCGCACTGCAACTGTGGTCCCACTTCACAAAGGCGGTGCCTCCACCGACCCTGGAAATTACCGGCCCATTAGCTTGACAAGCCTTATCTGCAAAGCCATGGAGAGGATCATAATGGACCTCATAAATAAAGACATAGGAATTTGCAGACTTTGGATCCATCCCAGTTTGGCTTTGTCAAAGGCAGATCATGCCTTCTAAACTTGGTTGACTTTTTCAAACAGTCACCAAAGCCATTGATGAGGAAAGGCAGTCCATACAGCCTACCTCGATCTGGCGAAGGCCTTCGATACAATACCCCACTCGGGTATCATTGAAAAACTCATCAGCTTAAATGTTAACCCATACATCATAAGATGGGTTGCAAACTGGCTGAGTGACAGAACCCACAGGGTCAGAGTTGCTGGCGCCATGTCAGACTCAAAGCCTGTCACAAGTGGTGTACCACAGGGCTCAGTCCTGGGCCCACTCTTGTTTGGCATCTACTTTTCCAAGTACAAGCAAACACAGGAGGGTTATGGCTGACAAAGTTTGCAGATGACTGCAAACTGGGCGCCATAGTAAAAAACACATCTGACACAGATATCCTTCAGAAGGGTCTCACAGAAACGGATAACTGGTGCCAGAGCCATGGCCTAAAGTTAAATGCCAAAAAATGCATAGTCATACCCTTCGGGAAAAACAAGGTTACCCCTAGCTACCAAATAGGTGGCAATCCACTGAGCACAGAAGAAGTTATCAGGGACCTGGGGACCCAGGTTGATAGTAGTCTGTCATTCGACACCCATGTAGCTAAAGTAGTTAGGAAGACCTTCTACATTGCCCACCTTATCATGAAGGGATTCTCATCTAGATCAAGGAGGTCATAGTCTCCTATACTCATCACTCATCAGACCAATGATTGAGTACAATGCCCCATTCGAATGTATCTGACCCGACACTTGCAGCAGCTGGAGAGGCCACAAAAGTTCCTCACCAAAAGGATAAAGGGTCTCAAACATCTGTCCTATGCTGCCCGACTGAAAGAACACCAGCTCTATTCAGTCGCTTACCGCTTGCTCAGAGGTGACCTTTGCCTAACATACAAGGCCATGTCAAACCCAGATTTGATGAATATGCTTCACCTCAAAAAATCTAGATCCATCAGAGCCACAAGGGCGGAGACTTAAACCTCGACACGGCTATTAATAGGACGTGCTGGAGGGATAGATTCATCACCCAAAGACTCCCTATGCTGTGGAATAAAATCCCGGTATATTTGAGGCAGAGCACCTCGCTGGCCTTGTTCAAGAGAAATCTTGACCGATGGATGGGAGATCGCAGATATACCCCAGGGATTACCTCAGTGTCACTGCTCGACAGAGGCACAGCAAAATAATGGGTATAGTTCCCCATACTAAAGGGGTGGCGTAAGCCACAAAACTATGGGCTAGGCTTGTAAATGCCCTCAGGCAGATAGCCTAGTATGAATCTATGAACCTATGAACCTATGAACCTATAAGTTAACCTGTATGAGGACCTGGGTTATTATATCTTTATTATAGCTTTTTTGTAATAGCAGATCTGGCTGTGTTAAAAAAAATGACAGAAGAGATAACTCTAGTTAGTCTGATTGCCTGGCTCATTATAATGAGATTTTAATATGTCCTGGATATGCAATGCTGAAATGTAAATAGCTATTAATATAGTTTTATTTTCTGTGAATACTTGCACCATACAAATGAGCCGCGGTGGTGCAGCAGTTAGCATTGTCGCCTCACAGCAAGAGGTCCTCACGTTCGATTCTTGGCTGAAGCGCCTTCTGTGTGGAGTCTGCAAGTCCTCCCCGTGGTTGAGTGACGGTAAAGACATGCAGGTAGGTGCAAGCATGAATGGGCATGCCTTTGTTGAAGGTTGGGCATCGGGCTGGCAACTCAGCACTGTAAAAATCCACTGCCAGTCATGAGTGGACCGGAGTGCTGCTGTGGCAACCCCTAACCAGGAAAAGCCAAAAGTCTTTTATTACTTGCACTATACAAATGCTTCTAGTGATCATCCTCTGAACTATGTCAGACATGTTTATATATGTTTATTAAATAACAAGAGAAATAAATTAGAAATGCTTATAGGAGGTCTCATTCTAACTATCTCAAGGGCATACTTCAGCAAACTTATATAGCAGTCAATGGAACGATTAGGAACCTCAGAGCTGAACATGGATTTAGCTAGTTTACCCTAAAACAATTACACATTGTTCTTTATTTATGTAGGAAAGTTAAGAACTAACATCCAGCAATGTTCATAGCTACTGAGCAATAATACTGTCCCCTGTGTCTCAAAGACAATAACTAATATCATAGCTGGCAATTTCTGTTGCAAATTTTACTCAACTAACAGGTATAGCCTTTCAACAGTTTCTGCACTCCCATCCAGCTAATTTAATCACTTTGAAAGAAGTCCTTACAGCTCCCTCAAAAGTAATGAGGACCTCATCCACAAGCCCTGGTAATACACCAGGTGTCAGATTATCAGTTCCAAACATCATCTGTCTAAACCCTTACTTAATGTCCTTAATCTAAGCCTTTCCACTGGATACATTCCTGAAGCCAGGAAGACAGCCATTGTAATGCCATTTCATAAAGGTGACCCAACAATGGACCCCAGTATCCATAGACATAGCAGTATCATTTGTCTCATATCTTGATCTATGGAATGCAGTTATCAGACCTCATTAATCTGGAATTAATTTCTTAATCCTGGACTTTCATCAGATTGGCTTTGTCAAATTAGAGTATTGCTTCTTTAACCTTTAGTTTTTTTTTATTCTTTTGATCCTTTGTGGATTGATGTTTTGTGCTTCAACCATTTGAGATTGAGGATTTACATGTAAACATTTTTGTACTTCAATGAATTGTTACATTTCCATAATATATGCATTTGGCTATTTGTGCCTTTATTTTCCTCTCAATCTAACATTAGAGGAATACTCAGAAAGTAAATATAATTTTCCGGAGAGGTAGGAAGGCACTTTTCCCATAGAGAATTTATTTATCCTTGCAAGCATTTGTGATCTCAATTTTTTGGGCTCTACTAGTTTGTTAACTTTGAACATTAAGCTTTAGAAACAACATATTTTTCATTGAAAGAAAACATTTTTTTCCCTACTCATCATTTTTGCTCACAATGTAGCTGAATGAATGTTGAAAAAAAAAGCTTTAAGATGCATGTTAAAGAATTTAGAACTCTATGACTTTTGGGGACATAGCAGCCCCCAGCTTAATTTAGTTACTTCTGAACACTTATTACAATAGAGTTTTCATCAATTAGAGTGACTTAAAGGGTAAAGAAAACATCTAAATTTATGTTAAAATGTGAAAAGAAACCAAGAAAGAAGTAATTGATTTAGATGGTGTGGGGCCAAGATGGAATGGCAGGAAAAGGGAGTTACATAGTTGAGTTGTAGGTGGGCCAGTGTGCCACATGAGTGCATAGAGTCCTTTGTCTATGGCTCAGTTTCATCGAAGACTGGCCCTTTTGACCGCAGATCTTTTAGGTATATATATATATATATATATATATATATATATATAGATATATATATGATAAAGTAGATATGAGTTAGTATTGAGGTAGTCCATTGATGAAAGCACCTGACACCCATCTGTTTTTTTTCACCATTGGTGATAACTGCCTTGTCATAACAGATCCCTATACCAATTAAATTAGCTCTATCCATTAATTTGCTTCCTGCAGCCCCGCTCCCCATTTTGAAGTCACCAGCCACCACTGTAATTAACGGGTTGGCACGGATGGGCAAAAGTTAGAATTGCTACCCCACAACACTTGTGTCTCTATTTTGTTTCTGTACTGGGGTATCTTACATGAAGGTTCTGCATGCCTTTCTTCTCCACAAGATTTTTTTCTCGCTGTACCAGTTTCCCCTCATATCTGAAAGATGTGCTGCATATGAAATAATGATCTTCCAAAGTGCTCATAGGTGTGCATGCCATGTGTGATGGTATATGTGGATATGCTGTACGATTAGTTTCTCTGTGTTATAACCACTGAGTGCCAGCATAGGTTCTGGTTTCCTTCAAAATTAAAATGAATTGATTTAGGAGGAAAATAGAAGATTGAGTAAATATGTATGATGTCTGCTTTCTTTTCATGTAATAGACAGACACATACTAAGAGGAAGTTTGGGTAAATATGTGAGAATGTCTACTTTCTTTTCATATAATAGACACACACATACAAAGAGAAGTGAGATTGCCTTAATGTTTATAAGAAAAGATTTAAAAAAAAATGCACACCTCAGCTTTAGGAAGAATTTGTCCCCATCTTGCATCTGATAAATAAGTCAGCTTTTAGACTGCAAAGAGAAAGCAGACCTTATATTTTCTAAGGTGTAATTAATGCTGCATTTTACAGCAGTTCAGTCAGAATGTAGCAACCAGGAATCCAACAAGCTACTAAAGCCACATGGTGTCAGAAATAAGATCTGTACATCATATCGACCGATTCCTAAATTGTTTGATAAGTGGGAACATTGAAGGATCTTTTTTTTTTTATTAGAACTCTGATTAATTGTAAACAAACAGGCAAAATGCTGACCAGTTTTAATTATTTTTAGTTCAGTTTTCAAGATCGAGGTGATGCAAGGATTTATGAACCTTCATTGAGAGGTATAGACCTGTGAAACTTTTTTTTTTTCATTTCTCTTATTTCTAGCATTAACCTCTATCCATTCATATGAAAATATAGGGGATCACAATCTCAACCTCACCTCAATAGTACCACTTTGAGATTTTGATGTATTATCCTCTCACTTTATAGGATGTTGAAACAGTTTGCTCTGTCATAGCTTCTAGAATGTACATAGATAGTTCTTCAGTTGCATTAGAAGGAAAATTTATCATAAGTATAAATATAACTATATAACTATATGGGTATTAGTGACCTGCAAATGATTTGGTTTTATTTAATTTTTAAGAAGTAAAAGACCGCATGGACAGAAGTTTCTTTGCACATGTGCACTGACTTGTTGACTTCTGCATTTCCGCTTATTAGTGGTGTATATATATATATATATATATATATATATATGTATATATATGTTACTATTTGATCAGTGGCCTATCTTTGTTTCATAAAGCTAACTTGATAAGGTAAAATAACTTGGGATAGTAACAGCTTTAACCTATTATCGTAAACAGATATGTACAATTTAATATTAAAGTTAATAAGTGCAATAGGTCTATAATCAGCAGATGCTTGCAAATCTGTGTTTGGTTAAAGAATTAGGATAATTTTAGATTAAATTAAATAAAGATGCCTTAAATTCTGATATAAATAATTAAAAGAATGTTTTGCTATGATATGGACATATAAAGCAGTTTTCATTGTTTTTGTAAGATTTAATTTGCAGATTGAGCTCCACGTTGTACTTTGAGCTCTTCATTGTTTGAGCTCTTCATTGTTTAACATTCATTTATCTTATCTTTTATTTAAGTTTTCTTTCTATTTAGATACTTTTTTAAAACTGCAGCTTTACTTATTAGCAGTCCTTTGATACTGGGTTTTAATACAGCCCATTGTAAATCTAAATTAACCCTTTAAATATCTATAGTCTCATAAAGCTCTTTCAAAATTTGCAGAATTTCATGTTTAATCTCTTCTCTTTGTAGTAAGAAAGGGTCCAATTGCAAATCTATTTCCTGCCTGTGTGAAAAAAGGGCTTAAGGTGAAAGTTGTTTTAGAATAATCTGAAAAAATCTAGACTCATAGGTTCATAGGTTCATAGGTTCATACTAGGCTATCTGCCCTAGGGCATTTATAAGCTTAGCCAGAGTATGTTTGGCTTTCACCACCCATTTTAAATTAATTTTACTATGCCCTTTTTCGAGGTTAGTATACTGTGCCTTTGTCTAACAGTGACACAGAAGTGATACCCGGGGTAAACCTATGATCTCCCATCCACTCATCAAGATTCCTCTTGAAGAGAGTCAATGAGGGACTCTGCCTAACCTGGACTGGGATTTTATTCCAGAGTGAAGGGACCCTCTGGGTTATGAATCTGTCCCTCCAGCATGTCCTATTTATTTCAGTGCTGAGGTTCAAGTCTCTCGAGCACGTAGCTCGATGGGATTTGGATTTTCTGAGTTGCAGCATGTCCATTAATTCCGGGTTGGACATGGCTTTATATGTCAGGCACAGATCACCTCTGAACAGGCGGTATGCCACTGAGTAGAGCTGGAGTTTCTTTAACCGGGCAACATATGGCATCTGTTTGAGCCCTTTGATCCTCTTGCTGAGGTACTTTTGGGGTCTTTCCAGTTGCTGCAGGTGTCTGGTAAGGTACATCCCAAAAGGGGCATTGTACTCAATTATGGGCCTGATGAGGGATGAGTAAAGAGGCACGATGACCTCCCCTGATCTAGATGTGAATCCCTTCATGATTAGGTGGGCTATATAAAATGTTTTTCTAACCACTTTGGCCATGTGGTTGTCAAATGAGAGATTGCTATCAACTTGGGTCCCCAGGTCTCTAATTACTTATTCTGTACTTAATGGATTACCACCTATGTGGTAATTTGCGGACACTTTGTTTTTGCCAAAGGGGATGACTATATACTTTTTGGCGTTTAGCTTGAGGCCACGGCTCTGGCACCAGTTGTCTGTTTCTATGAGGCCCTTTTGGAGGATGCTTGTGTCAGCTGGAGAGTAGATTATGGCACCCGGTTTGCAGTCATCTGCGAACTTGGTCAGCCACAGTCCTTCTGTGTTGGCCTGTACCTCAGAGAAATATATACCGAACAAGAGAGGTCCAAGGACTGAGCCTTGTGGGACGCCACTTGTAACTGGTTTGGAGTCTGACATGGCTCCAGCAATTCTAACCATGTGGGTTCTGTCCTTGAGCCAGTTTGCAACCCATCTAGTGACATAGGGGTTTATATTTAAGCTGGTGAGCTTATCTATAATGCCCGAGTGGGGTATTGTATCGAAGGCTTTTGCGAGGTCCAGGTAGGCTGTGTGGACCACCTTCCCCTCGTCAATGGCCTTGGTGACTGTTTCAAAGAAATCAACCAGGTTTAAGAGGCAGGATCTGCCCTTAACAAAGCCGAACTGGGTAGGATCCAGTGTCTGTAGGTCCCCAATATTTTTATTTATGAGGTCCATGATGATCCTTTCCATAGCTTTGCAGACCAAGCTAGTCAGGCTTATGGGGTGATAGTTTCCAGGATCCGTTGAGGCACCACCTTTGTGGAGAGGGACCACTGTTGCTGTACTCCACTCCTTGGGTACATATCCTGTAGTAAGGCTGAGATTGAACAGTAGTTTTATGTTTGGGTTTAGCTCTTCTTGGAGTTCATGTAGGACGCAGCCCAGGACACCGTCTGGTCCCATTGATGCTGTGTTTTTTGCTTTGGAGAGTGCGGCTCTTACCTGAGCATCTGAGATGTCAGGGGGGCAACACTCTGCTGGGATAGATATTTGCCGTTTTGGTGGAGAGTGGAGGAGAAGTTTGTGCTGAACCTGTCAGCTAGGATGTTGGCAATGTCTGTGGGTTCGATGTATTTTTTGTCATTTTGGAGTAATTCTGAGCATATCTGGGAATTCCCACCCAGGTTCCTAACATAACTAAAGAAAGCCTTGTGATTATCCTTAGTGTCCTGTGCAATTTTTCTCTCGAAGCTGTCCTTAGACGATTTTATGAGTGCCCATAGTTTTTTGCTAATACTGATCAGAGATGCCTTCCCTTTTTGGGATTTTGCTCTATCATGTAGTAGCTTCCTTCTTCTATTGTATAGTTTGTTTATGGCTGGGGTCCACCAGACAGGACGTCTGCCTTTGGAGGATTGGGTCTTGGTTTTATTTGGGATTGCATGATCCATGCATTCCTGAAGGTGTTCATAGAATGTGTTTATAAAGGATTCTGTGGTCTGGTCCATATTTTCCACAGGCTCGGGGGCTTTGAAGGATTCCACCTCGGTTTTGAGGAGTGTGAAATTTGCTTTAGAGAAATTTTTCACTGTGGGTTTCTGGGCAGGGGGTGGGGTCGGGATGTGAATATCCAGTGAGATTAGTTTATGGTCTGATCTTACCAGTGAGGGATACACTTCTGGTCTGGAGCATAGAGTCCCCATGTTGGTGATGATCAGGTCCAGTATGTTTTCCCCTCTTGTGGGAGTGGTAACAAGTTGTTCCATAGCATTTGAGTTTATAAATTCTAGGAACCTTTGGGCTAGGGTGTTGGAGCTAGAGTAATGCTCCCAGTCTATGTTTGGGTAGTTGAAGTCGCCCAGTATAATGGTGTTTGGAGAGACCTTCATATTTTCCAGTGTTCTCAGGAAAGCCGAGTGGGGTTCCTGGGTTTGGGAGGGTGGTCTGTAGCAGGCTATAAACTGGACAGCAGTTTTACCCACTGTTAGTTGCACATGGATAGTCTCTGATGCTTTGTGCTGTGCCACCAACGGGAGGTGTGGGTATCTTTGACGAATATTGATACTCCCCCTCATTTTGTGGTTCGGTCCAAGTTTTGCGGCCGAAAAGCATGGTATGAGGTATAACCTAGTAGTGCTGGGGTGCTCTTGGGAGCCTTGAACCAGGTTTCTGTTACTGCACAGATATCGATGTTCTCCATGCTAAGGAGAGTTTCGAGTGCATGCATCTTGAGGTTTAGACTTCTGGCGTTGAGTAGCATTACTCTTAGTTTTTTATCCCTTGTGATACCTATTGAGGTGAGTTTGTCTTTTGAGCCTTGCCTAAAAAAGGCACTATGGGGGAAACAAGAGCCTTTGCAAATATCCGAAAGCCCAGGGGTGACAGGTGCAAGCCGTCCCTAGCATTGTGGCTTGTCAAGCATGTCATCCCAGGCTGACAGGCATTGGATCCCCTTTGAATGACACCAATACTTAAGCCAATTGTTGAAATTGATCATCTTGTCTTCATATTGTGGCATCATTCTTGGTGAGGGTAAGATGCTACTCAAGGTCAGGGTCATACCGGCCTGGGCTACATGCTCAGAGAGCTCCTCTATGTCTCTTTTCATGTAGTCCATGGAGGTACGTCTCAGGTCATTCACACCAGCATGGACAATGACCGAGTCATATTTGTACTTGCCTTGGAATGACCTGAGTGCTTGTGTTATGTGGTGGATCCTAGCGCCTGACAGGCAGCTCACTGGGACCTTCTCCTTTTTCAGCCTGGTGAGCGGGACGTCAGTGTGCCTGATGATAGAGTCACATATTACAAGTGTATCAGGTATGTTGTTTAGCCTTAAGGGCTGTGACAGTTCGGCACACTGGCTTTGTGAGCTATGTGTTGCACGTGTTTTGTTTTGGGGTAGCGGTTGCTTAGGTGTCTGCTTTGGAGGTCTCTGCTGCTTAGGCAGATTTTTATTTAGAGCCTCCGAGTATGTTTTTGTGTATTTATGTGTTTGGTTTGCTGTTGTGGTAGGTCTATGTGAGACTGGAATTGTAGTGAGTGTGGTTTCCTTCTCCTCCTGACTGGTTACGCCAGTACTGAGTTGAGAGAGCTTAGCCTCCAGTTTGGCTATATGGTTGCAACTCTCACATGTGTTGGAATTTATTGGGAGGGGGAGAGGGTTGTCTGTGTACATGAGGCAGTTGTAACATTGCCTCAAGATTCCCAGATTCACTAGCTGGACCGGAGAGGAGATTGACAAGTGACCTTTGGACATTGTAGAATAGTATTGGGAATTCCTTTATAATTGAAAAAAAGAGCCAGTGGGGAACAAGGTACTCAAGGGGAGTTTGTGAGGGTGTACTGCTTTTAATTTTTTAGTGCTGACTTATATAATTGCTTTAGTGAGCAAGCGCCAGGTAACTTAAATGCAATGTGTTACAGGTAACTTAAATGCAAAAATGACAAACAGTAACTTTCTTTCAAGTGAAACAAGGAAATAAGTACAGTAAACGAAGCAGATATCACTACGGATCCACAGAAGCACTGAAAAGCCACGTTTTAGGTGGCATTAGCATTTCAGGGAAATAACAAGCAAACAAACAACAAGCATACAAACAAAGCTAGATTCAGCAGGCCTGGATCTAGTCTATGCTACAGCAAACAAGGTGTACCAATTTCAGTAAGAAACAGTTCAAATATGCAGGCACTATAAGCCTTTAACCAGAAATTCCCAGCTCAGAAGGGCAGAGTCCAGCCTCTCCTCCCACAAGAGTGCAGACCATGAACCTTCTTAATGTAAAATAACTGGCCTGAAGCCCAAGTGCTTAAACCAGAATTAATACACTTTTAGAATAACAGACACTGAGCCCTCAATCAGCATTTCCCAATTTAGAAGGATGTAAACTACCTGTCCTGCCACCACAGTGCAGGCCACAAACCTTCCTAATTTAAAACAACTGGTCTGAAGCCCAACTGCTTAATCCAAAAGACTTAGAATGATAGCTACACTTTAATCAGGTTACTACCAAGCAGTAATAAATACAACTGAATACTTTAAAGAATGCCTGGATTAGTGCTCAAGTTATACAAACAAAGCTAGATTCAGCAGGCCTGGATCTAGTCTATGCTACAGCAAACAAGGTGTACCAATTTCAGTAAGAAGCAGTTCAAATATGCAGGCACTATAAGCCTTTAACCAGAAATTCCCAGCTCAAAAGGGCAGAGTCCTGCCTCTCCTCCCACAAGAGTGCAGACCACGAACCCTCTTAATGTAAAATAACTGGCCTGAAGCCCAAGTGCTTAAACCAGAATTAATACACTTTTAGAATAACAGACACTGAGCCCTCAGTCAGCAGTTCCCAACTTAGAAGGATGTAAGCTACCTGTTCTGCCACTACAGTGCAGACCACAAACCTTCTTAATGTAAAACAACTGGTTTGAAGCCCAAGTGCTTAAACTAAAAGGCTTAGAATGAATTACACCAAGCAGTAATAAATACAACTGAGTACTATTAAGATGAAGCAAAAGCAAAATAAAGTAGGAAGAAACACAAATACAGTAAAAGCAGATAATTTTTTTTCTTTTTTTTGAGAGAGCAAATGAGATGGGCCCAGGAGTTACATGACAGAAACAAGTGCAAATGCAGGCCTTCAAATCAGAAAGTTGAGAGATGGAAGACCGCCCAAATGGCCAATAACTACAAATTCTGGACCAGAACCACTCCTTATGTGGTAGACAGGTTACCTAATGCTTACCACTCCCACTGATAAGCTAGAAGGCTTCCCTCCAACACAGAAAGGCTTGGGGGGCTCAGAAGCTTACAAACAGTCCTGGATATAGCAAATCTGTATCTGGAACACTAATTACAGGAAAGGTAGGAAACAGGCTTAATTATTTTTTTTTTTCAGAAAAGTAGCAAAAACAGTAGTAAAAACAATTCACATGCAGTGCAAGCTGGCACACTTGAGTATGTAGCAATTGTAATGCGGTAAAGAGATGGGACTGGGGGAGTGTCCTAGATCAAATCTACAGTGGGGCAGGCACTGCAAAAGCCACAAAATTTAAACTACAACCAAGAACAGGGAGGGGGGGAGACAGTTTCAACAGAGATGTGAGGAAACACAGTGCAAATTATAAAACCAGAAAAATATATACCGATCTCTGTATATTTGCAGAACAGTAAGACAACAGATATCTAAGCAACAATTTAGCTCTATAATACAGAATAATACAGAAAAATATACTCAGCTCTATATATTTGCAGATAGTCTTGTAAGGCTCTCTCTCAGTGCACAGTTTCCAATTTAATTGCAGCCTGTTATTAACAGGTCAAAATTAAGGGAATCTGGAGTTAAGCAACACACAAGCTATAAAAACCAGTTATATCAGCTGAAGACAAGGCAGAAAATGAGGGGGGTGGGGTGGGGAAGACAGTTTCAACAGAGATGTGAGGAATCACAGTGCAAATTATAAAACCAGAAAAATATATACTGATCTCTGTATATTTGCAGAACAGTAAGACAGCAGATATCTAAGCAACAATTTAGCTCTATAATAGAGAATAATACAGAAAAATATACTCAGCTCTATATATTTGCAGATAGTCTTGTAAGGCTCTCTCTCAGTGCACAGGTTCCAATTTAAATGCAGGCTGTTATTAACAGGTCAAAATTAAGGGAACCATTGGCATTGGGTCCATCATTCCCAACCTAAGATGTTCAAAAATCAGGATTTGTGAAACAGGACAATTTGTAAAAACAGAGCAGCTTTTCTCAGTACAGGAGACAACTTAACAATACTGACAACTTGGTTAAGTCGTGGATTCAGCTGTAGCTTGGTTATATTCGTGGTTCTATACCGTCTTAGTCAAATCTCCTAAGTTCACCTCAGTACAGTAACTGTCTGCATCTTTTAATATATTTGATACAAGAAAAAAGTATATTCTGAATCATGATTTATAGTGTGAACAGAAAGTATATTTAGAGTTTTGAGGGATTGTGTATGATTATTAGGGTCTGTATTACGGCATCAAAATGCCATACTAGTGAATACAAAAAGGCGGACACGTAATCAGCGAAATCCATTTTCACGATTCACTGAATTCTTACAAGACAAAGATGTAGTTGGCCAACTACAAAATTTTGCCCTTTTCTCAACTGTAGTGCGATCTTGGAGTTGGTATATGTAGTTAGGGGGTGTGTGGGGAACGAAGCCCTCCACTTAGGTGGGTTTGGTTTTGGTAAAATAAGTTTTGTAGTGTTGCAGGGCAAGTATTTGTTTGCCCAACAAGTTTTCAGCAAATCACGGAAATGGATTTCACTGAATACTTGTCAGCCTTTTCATATTCACTGTTATGGCGTTTCAACATCATAATATAGACCTGATTATTAAATGGGTCTGAAAGGTCATGGCCAAAAGACAGAAATCTAAAATGGCTAAGGAATCATTTAGGCAGAAGTGGTTTCAATTAGAGAATTTATCTTTTACTGTGTCTAATAGTGAATCCTAGTTACCTCCATTTATAAAGTATAATTTTTACTTTGTTTAAAAGTTTATGAATATTAGCAATAAAATCAACCTAGTAACAGCAGGGTGCACATATATATTTAATAAAATGATAGGTTGTTAGACTGGTTGTTTTTGATAACAACAGACCACAATGCCCCTTCTGGATCTGGATCACTATCTAAAGAATCTTTATCCACAGTGGGAAATGTCTGCCTTCCAACCAGCTATTCCTCAACACCAACAAATCAAAATTACTTCAGTTTAGTCGAAAACACCTTGCAATAAAAAGCCATCCTTCTCTGTTGCCTCCTTTAACAATACCAAAATACAGCTTGTCACCCTTACCAAGTGTACAAGTTCATATAAATGAAGCCCTAAAATTCAATGACCATGTAGTTAAAAAAAGAATCACTAAAAACTTGGCGCTCTCCATACAGCCAAAGCCTATCAACCTCACATAGCTAGATCTCATATTACTGCATCCTCCTCCTACCCATCATCCTCTATGCTGCACCAATATTTACCAGCATTCAACAAGCTAACAGACTTGAACAGTACTACAACAAGGTCACAAAATTTGCAGTCAACCCCCCCCCCCAAGATCACACCATTGTCTAGCACCTCCAGTGGCTCACACTACCCCATCATATACTTTCAACTCCCTAATGCCCATAAGCTATTATAGTTTCATTATGGTAGGTTTTTTTTTAATTCTTTATTGTTTATTTTGTATTGTTGTTCATGAGTAAACTATATAAACCAAATGACTTGTCCATCTCTAGCGAACCTAATACAATCTTACCCCCCAACTGAGACTCTGCACTCTTCCAACAAAGCCCTATTTGTCATATTCAGACCTAACCCACTAGACTGACTACCCCCTGTACTCTCACATAGTACCCAAAACCTGGAACTCCATCCTCCTGACAGTTAGGCAAGACTCGTCACTAAAGCCATTCAAGCTTTAACTAAAAACAGAACTATTCAAGTCATGGTGCTGCAAATGCTCTCCATCGGTTTCTTCTCTTCTGTAGCTGTTTTCCTTGTCAAACTCTTTATCCCTTGTAAAACAGAGTAACTGCATAGAATTACAACCTACAGCCTGTCTGAATACTGTATCAATAATGTTAATAGACAGCAGCCAATATAAGACTATGCCTGTTTGTATATAATTCCACTACTGATTTCTTGATCTCCTTGTTTATGTATATACTGTATAAAACTGCCACTTTCCATGCTTTAGTATAAATTATACAATGACATGTCATTTACATGTAAACACACTACACTGATTGGTGAGCCTAAACAGAGTGCCAGTTGTAAATACAGCATATACCAATAGAAAAAAGTCTGGTCACCCGGAAGTTCTTTTATTAATATATTCTATAGAGCTTTCTAGGGGGGTTTTGAGCTTAGAGGTTGAGAGGTACATATGGAGGACAGAGAAAATACATGGGTAAATCTTCAATATGTCACATCTAGTCATTGGTTATTGCTATAGTATCTATGTTAGATGTCATTATCAATGTTCAATTGTATTATATTGTACTCCCTGAACCCAGTTGGACTTTCCAGGTAAACAAAAGCAATAAGTGAATATATAAATAAATAATATTTGGACTTAAAGATTGTATCAGTATTGCTACACCTGTTTCATGAGTGTACTTGCCTGCTAAGATGATGTCACCCATCTATTTTTGTGTTGTATGCGATTGTTCTACTAGCACATGAGCTTCCTGAGGAAAGGAAATTTGGGCTTTGAAAATGAATAAATGAAGAAAACATTTTCTTTTCCTTGCTATTTGTTGTCCCGTAATCTTCCGAGATTCAATCAACCAGTGAATATTCATATTGGGTTTTAAGTCTATAAGTGTAATAAAAAGGGAGGTTTTAATTTTGTAATTGTATAGCATAGGGACATAGCGTACTTTAAAACACCTTGGTGAAAATTGTATTAACATATCTGGCTTAACACCTGTTGAGTAGAAAGTACCTTGGAATTCTGATAAAATATTACATAAAAGGTGATTACTATAATGTAAAAAATGACTAAGGTAGAAATGAAAATCTCTTCTTAGTAACCCCTTAGCCTAACCCCAAAATCCCAGTATTCATTAGAAAAAAGAAAATAAATGCTTATGGAAAAATACAATCAGTACAATAAGGCAGTTTTTTTTTTTGTGGTTCATAAAAGGAAAGTAAAAGTTATGCCAAAGAGTTTGTGTGCTTCTGGTTAGCAATCAATTTATACTTACCTAACCAGCAAAACATATCTAAAGCATAACTGTAACCTAAGATAATTAAAAATTTTGTTTAAAAAGCCCTTAAGTAACTTTTTACTACTGAAACTGAAGTTTATAATTATAATTATGTTAGGATGACAACAGTAATTAGGTATCAGCACTCATTTAGTCACAAAAAATATATAAAAAAAAACGTGATTTACAGCAATTGTTAATATGAACAAATAAGTATAGTGCTTATAGATTATATATAACATATATCTGTTTAATATATAGATAAAACGTGAATATGGTTGATGAGCAACATCCTGTAATCACATAACCAGTCGTAGCATGATGTAATACCTTCATAAATCTAAATTTTGGTATAAAAATTATGCACACCTTAATACATCTACAGAATGAAAGAAAAATGATCCAACAAATTCACAAAGGGAGCATTCATGAAGGTGCACCAGATAAATGAAAAAGAAGTAACAAAAAGAACATGAGTTTTATTCAGAAACACATGTTGATAATAGCTCTTGGTATATTATATGTATGGGTCCATGGTTGTAAGCATATGTCTTCTGCATTTGTGTAACTAAAACTGAGTAATAAACATCAGTCAGCGGCTGTAATCCCTCAGTATGATGCTACTGGTCAAAGCCTTTACTGTTTGTGGAGACAGGAAGATGTGTCTGATCACTGGGTTCCCATTTAAACTAAGCCATTGTACATGACCGTCTCAACTAACCACAAGGGAAATACCAGGCTGATGGAACAAGACAGATATTCTTTATTTATAGGTTAGCAAATGAAATTGTGCTAAAATATCTTTAAGATGAGACTTGATCAGGGAAAAAATGAGATAGCATTGGCAGATTACTTTTGTGAAAAACAACAGTCTAGATTTTGTTTTTGTTTCTGTTTCTTTTTTTGTTTAATAATAAATGTTATTTAGTAAGCCTTTTTCTGTTTTCTGTGCAGCTGTTGAAGGAATGTGTGTCTAAGTTTAAACTTTTGTAGAAATTTGAATACATGTATTTGATTCAACTGGCAATCATGAAGTATGCCATTACTCTATTTTAAATCTGAAGAGCTCCTGAAAGATATTTTTTTATTCTAAGTAAGATTTAGTTTTAATTACATGTTTATTGTTATTGTAGTTGAAAGATAAGGTTGCTGGAAAGACCAATTCGAATCTATCACTCCTTTGTATCAAATACGAGATAAATATATTTTTGTAGCCTAATAGGAAGTGGTAAGGCTTGTTTAAATGATAAGTTGTATCCTTTCCAATGTATTTTATTTATTTATTTTTTTATTATTGCAAGCAAAGCAAAGAGCTTAGTATCATCTTGGAATTTAATAGTTTAACATATATATGTATGATTTTTCTTTCTTCTGTGATTTGTATAAAGCTCTGTGAACTCTTTCTATGATAATTTGTTCTGCCTTTTCTGATTGTCTAATAGCTGAGCAAAGATATTATGTTTTTATTATATCTGGTTGTTCAAATTTTTCAGGTAGCCTGTAATAAATATTTTATTCTGTCTGCTTTCTGCTTCCATGTCATTTTTTTCTTTAAGCAATTGTATTTCTTTAGTTTAATCGGGTATAATGGTTTCAGTCCTTGAATTGTGGTCTGCATGTTGTTATATGACAGTCTTTGCCATTCATTCTTTTTTAGAAGTCATGGAGAATATTATTTATTGTAGAATTATTTATTATTGAAAAGTGAATTTGTCCATTACAGACTTGAAAAGAAAAAAGTCATGGGCATTCAGAACTACCATATAGCTGAAACACCTGATGTCCTTAAGGGGTCATTTGCATATATCCATTTGCCTGTAATACAAAAGGTTTAAGGAATCACACAGTTGAAACTCTAGCTTGGCTAGATTTTTCTTGTAGTTTTTACAGATAAGTTTGCCTGTGGTTTGATTCTCGGCTGGAGTGCCTTCTGTGTGGAGTCTGCATTTCCTCCCTGCGGTCGAGTGACATTTAAAGACATGCAGGTAGGTGCGTGCGTGAATGGGTGTGCCTTCTGTGAAGGTTGGGCATCAGGCTTGCACCTCAGCACTGTAAAAACCCACTGCCAATAATTAGCGGACCAGAGTTCCACTGTGGCAACCCCTAACTGGGAAAAGCCAAAAGACATCGGTTAGATTAGGTTTGTCTGTGTGACTTTTTTACTCATTGTTTTAGCATGCCAGAAAAATGAAAGTCTCCTAAGCTTTGTGATAGTGGACTAAGAAATGATCTCTAACAGCTTTACCACCACTTACTACGTTTCATTTGCATCTATTATATTCATGGTCATATCACATAGAAAGGACTCTCCATATCAATATGCAGTCCCTTCTGCCATCCTGCAGGAAATTACTGAGGTTACAGCGTAACAAGGAGTGGAATTTTTTCTGTTGTTTGTCAATTCCCAAAGTCCTTGCAATTTGCTTCATTTCAGTAACCAGCTTTGGCCACAACACAAACACACTTGTGTTTTCATTTTTGCTCTGCCATGATGGCTTGCTTGAAGCTTCTCCAGAAACAGCCTTTCTCATATTTGACAGAACAGTTCCTATACTTTTAGAAAGGACAGCGCCTCTCCCAAATGATAGTTGAAAGCTTCTCATACAAAACACTTTCAGAGTTTCAACCACCCAGTAAGTCCAACCTTCAATGATAGACTTCAAGATCCTCGGACATATCCTGACTGAATTTATTACTCAGACTAGCTGTTCTGCATTTATGACAACATTGTTGAAATGATATGCCACCAGTATATGTATGTTGCCAGTGTCTGCTTCTGTTCCCACATGTATCTGTAGACAGAAGAACTCAAGACAATCACCAGTGTCATTGCAATTTGTGTCAAAACATTCTACTCTTTCTAACAGTCATAAGTGCAGAAATGTTGGCCACCTCTGAATGTGAGAAGCTGTCATTGTAGGTAGGCTTTGTGTTCCCAAACATGGTAAACAAGAGTTTTTGTTTGGTTGCCAGTTTCAGTTTTCTTCACCATGGTAGAACCCCATAACTCTGGAACTCATAGGCAATGCTTTACTCACTGTTTGAGGGAACATTCCTTTAGCTAGAAGAAGAATTCTAATCTGTACATTATTTGGACTCTTCTCCCTCATAGGACTGAAGTATATGCAGAAACATCAGAACCGTAGTGGGAAATAATCTCTTTGTTAATAGTATATGAGAACTTTCTCACATTTTGACAGTTCCTTGCATCTTTTGAAATAAATTTGCTCTTGTTACTTCCATTGACAGACCGCATTATCTCTAAACAGTCTACATACAGGGGCTAGCATCATATTTTGATTAGTTAAAAATCTTGCTTAATAGATCCTAAATCCTAGGGCCAACCATGCATTCAACATTTCCAGATTGATATGAACTAGTGCCTCATTGGTAGCTATCCTCTTCTTATCTAAATAATGAATTCTACAGCTGATTATCTTGTTTAAACAAGATACACAGCTTGTATTTGTCAAATTTACATTCAATCATGGTGGTAAGCCAGAGTACCTGCAATAGCCAGTACCACATACATGTGGAGAGGTTTGTCAGTGGAAGGGAGGTATGGGGGAAGGGAAGGGCTGAAGGCCTTGTGTATGAGAGGTAAAATTTTGTCTGAGTTATTTCTGATTTTCAGTGATGGTGACTTCAGTCTATAACGTTACATTAAAGGCACATTGTACATTGGTAAAGTAACCCCCAACATGCCCGTTCTGTAGTTTAGTGATGAAAATGCACCATGACGTCTCTGCTACTTATCATATTTGCATTTTCCAGTCCACTATGCAGGTGAAGCTGTACAGCAGGATGGCCTCTGGGATGCAGAGGAGGGGCAAAGTGGATGTATCAGTGCATGTGCATAGGAGTGACAAAGTATGAATGTGTCAGTACATGTGCCTAAGAGTGACAAAGTATGAATGTATCAGTGTATGTGTGTAGGAGGGGTGAAGTGTGAATGTATCACTACATGTACATAAGAGTGACAAAGTATGAATGTGTCAGTGTATGTGTGTAGGAGGGGCGAAGTGTGAATGATGGGCAAGGCAGATGTGTCAGTGCATTTGTGTAGGAGGGGCATAACAAATGAATCCACACATTTTGTATGGGAGCTTGCATGCCCAACCATTAGATATTTCTGAGAGTTTTGATAGACTTGCATCCTCCCCAATCATGGCACAGCTGCTGTCCTCCAGCTATCATTTCAGGCTAGCAGCCATACCTTGGGAGGGATTCAGTAAGCCTGAGGGGAAGCAGCAGCACTAGAAGACCAAGAGCTAAATAGGTGTTTACGTAGCAATGATGCTACCCAACCTGTTGACACTGGTGCACTCCTTCATTTGTGATGCTGATGATGTGGGCACAGTTAATGACCTGAAAAGCTATAAGGTCAGCTGATGAGGGAGCTTGGGAAACAGACAATCAATTCATCTACCTTGGGGAAGGATGTGAGGATCATTGGTACTGCATCATGATCTAGCAGAGGCTTGGCAGATGCACAGAACCATGTACACACACACACACACACACACACACACACACACACACACACACACACACACACACACACACACACACATACGAGTAGAAAGACAGGGTTAGATGGAGCAATGTGTTATCTATGAAAGCTGCCACGTACAGTTTTTCCCACTTTATGTCTAAATCAATAAGCAATTGGGTATAATATCCTTGCTTGAAAGAGTGGGTGAATCTCTGCTAAGGACCTTAACTATTTTCCATCCCAACCGACAGTGATATAATTGTCCTTCACCACTTGTGTCCTCAGACTAGCAGTCCTGGATCTTGGAATAAGCTGATCGGTCAGGGTAAGAGAGGCCCAGCAGCAGTGCAGGTTATCCCACAGTTGTGACCAATCTGTAAACAATAAGCACATAAATAGAAGGAATATCTTCTTGCACTACATTTTATTTCTTGAAAGCTAGTAGCGTGCTGCTAATACTTTAAGATCCACTCCCTTCAGCTAACCACCGACTGCCACCTGCTCCTGTCCTCATTCACTGGGTCTACTGGATGCACTTAGCCATCCTCAGGCTCAATCTCAGCTATGTCTGAAACTAGTGAGCATATTAAGGATACGTATGCAGCATTATACTGCTGGGGGTGCCTTAAACCTACCACCTTGCAAGAACCTTGCAAACTCCGCTATGGCTGACTTTGGGAGGTGCATACATGTTTTTGCTCATGCTCGACCTCCAGACTAAGAGATACACCACTTACAACATGGTGCCCTCCAAGGTTTCAGTGCTCCTACAGCAGTGAGTCTCCCTGTCCCCCTTCCCCCAGAATGGATAAGCCAGAATCAACAACTCACTCCCACTCTACCACGCCCTGGTCCACTGAGCACCTGTGCCTCTAGTCGAACATGGGTCATCTGTGGCAAAGTTGTGGCTTTATCTCTCTTTGCCATAAGGTTGGGTTAAACTCTACACCATTTATCTTATAGAATTATACAGTGGCTACTACTTGAAACAGTGTGTGAGCTCTCTATTCCCTTGAACAGAACACCACTACAAACTTAATATTAATATATATCGCTGGTGCTGTATTTGTATTTCATGTTTAACAGACCAATCTTACCGTGAGATATGGAATATTAGTCTTTGCTTATCATAACATACTGTACCATGTAAGCAAAAAAAAAAAAAAAAAACAACTAATCTGGGGGTTCTGCTTTTTTGGGTTATAGCTAGTAAATGCAGAATGACGTGTTTGATGTATCTACAGCATGCAGAATGTTCTTCCACCCTTAAAGTTCTGGTTACAGAAGCAATTACTTCTTACTGAATACATTTACCTATACAAATGAAACTACTGCCAATGATTTTGCATTCATTCCACCAAACATGTCTCTGCAGTATTCATTATTTTTCAACTAGATTCAACAATATATTTCTAGAATCTAGCAAGGTTATTAGAAGGAATCACCAATGAATGGTCCATAATAAATAGATGATGTGTTATATAGCTAGCGGTAATCTTATAAGCCATGTGCAATACTCCTATTGTGTATTAACTGGAGTTTTTTTTCAGCAGAGAAAAGCTCTTTGGTATACTTCTCCAGACAGTTACAAAACAGAATTACTTAACTCTAGGAAAGGATGCAGTTCCCCAGAAAGTAACTAGAGTCTGCCATGGAGACAGCTATGGCTCATCCCTGGATTCCCTAGTAAATTATCCTTCTTCAGTCCACAGTGAGCTTTTCCTCTCTTATGTGCAAACCAACTGACTTGCTGTAAACTCTGAACCCTTACAGCTAACATGACACCACCATTACTACCTGTTATTTCTGCTTCCTGAAGAAGTATATACCCATTTGGACAAAACTGGCCACCTCTAGTGAAGCCACGCATGGTGTCTGGATCATTATTTGGACAGTGAAAAATTATGGGGAACTGTCTGAAGGAGTAGACGCCTGAATGGTTACACCTCTTTTTCCCAATCACATTGTCTTCATAAGCCAGATTTACTTATTTATCTAACTTGGATGTTCCCACTTTCTTATGTCTAGACAAAATGAAGACGTAGTTAGTCAACAGTAAAATGACATGCCACGTGTAAGCACTGTTTTGTCTTCTTTACAGCACTGGGTGCTTGAATTTCTTTTGTTATGAATTGCAAGTAATTTTTCTGATGAAGAATACTTTCATTACCCCCAGAGTGGTATGTGTACCTAAAATACACAAATATGCATGTTAGGATACTTATGCCCTCATGGAAAGAACAAAAAAGATGTATTTTCTGACTTTTTATAGATGTATTATATTTAAGCATAACCATGCAGAGATGTAAACATTGGCTCTATATGATTGTTACTGTTCAAGTGAACCCTGACCCCATGTGCAAACATGGGAAAAGGGGTTGTGGATGGATGGATGGATGGATGGATGGATGGATGGATGGATGGATGGATGGATTTAGTCAACTGTTACCACATTAAAACACAGAAGACAAACTGAATAGAACTGATTCTTTTCCAGATATATGTTCTCTAGCATCTATCATTTAACTTTTCAGAAGCACATATCCTATCCTATCCTATCCTTACTATTGTCACTGAACCAGCAAACTGTATTTGGCAGTGCTAATGTCTAAGACTTTCTTCTTTATTTAATAGTTTTGTTTACAGATTCATATTTGTGGCAGACAAAAATACAAAATTTGCATATAAAGAATGAGAAAAGTAAATTGGCACAAAATAGTTCATACAAAATGCAGTACACTTAAAGACTGTGAAAATTACCTTTGCACATAATAGTACATGTATATACAATAAATTTAAGAAAAAAATCTATATATAGTATAATGAAATGAGAAAAAGGAATTTCCAGTGGTATAGAAGTGGACAGGCAAATATTAATAACAAATGTATGTGTTCAAAGTAGAGTCCCAGTGATTTAAATGAAAAATATATTTTGTAGGTTTAGTACTGGAATTGGACATTGGTGTGGATGAAGAGTTAAAACGAATCAGGAGAGCATGTTGACCATGTCAGAAGAGGAAGCATGTAACTGTTTTCCTGAGTATAGCAAAGGTGGAGTTTTCTTTAAGAGAGGTAAAAAGGAATTCCCAGATTTATGAGCTAACATTGGAAAATCTGTCTTCTCTGCAGTATGGTTTGTACCTGATACCTCTAATAATAAAAGCCCAAAACCCAAGACAGCCATTGTGACCTTTTATTGAACACAAACCATAACACCAAACATATCTTCAGTAATTTAAGTCATAACAGGGTGATGTCACACCATCATTGACAGTGTCACCAACTTTCACACACTTGTGCCATCATTTCCCTGTGGTTTACTAACTGCATCCCTGGTTGCATTGTCCAAAAATAAGTTGCCATTGTGGATCTTCTTCTCTTGGGAGCCCAGACCCTGGGTGGGAGGGAGGAAATCACTGTAACTGCTTAACTGAGAGTGATACATTGTCTTGACTGAGTGTTAAGATAACTAATGTGGCCCAGCCCCTTAAGACACAGATTATCTTACAATTTCCTCAGTGATCACAAAGAGAATTTATACCTAATTCACTAATAATAAAAGACAAAGACCCAAGATAGCCATTTTGACCTTTTAATGAACATAAACCACAACATCAAACATATCATCAGTAATTTGTTCCAGAACAAGGTAACCAATTTCATACTATCATCAATAATTTATGTAATGACAGGGTAACCAGACTTCACACATTTGTACTATCCTTTCCAGGTGGCATACCAACTGTCCCCCTAGTGGCATTGTCAAAAAAACACTCACTGTTTTGGGACATCTTCTCCTTGGAAGACAGTATCTGTCTCTGCTAACACTCTCCTAAATGCTAACCTGGACGAAAAAGCCCAAACCAAGCGGGGAAACCAAAAAGTGGGAATGCTGTATCCCACAAAGGCCTACCAGGAAGATATGCCCCCCCCCCCTTTCCTGGGCATGATGATTATGTAAGGATACAATTGTGGGCTCTAGAGGTTTGTGAAACATTACAATAAATAACTTAAGTATGAATGAGAACCAGTAATCGTTAGTGACAAATTCAAATTGAAGAAGTCAATGACAATGTCAGGCAAATGAATACCAGTTGTGAAACCAAACAGGATCTTGGTCCTGAAAATCCCAAGAACAATATTGAAGTTGCACCGCCAATTCTGTGATTGACAAATCTCTGGGTAATTTCACCTGCCATAAGGGATTGCATATTTCTCCAGCAATGTCTGTGCAGAGTGTTGCTGACCAGCACATGAAACATTACTTCACAATTAGCATAATCCAAGGGACACCAGAGTTAAAGTACCCAATGAGGTTAAAATTAAAACCCAACCTACTTTATAACACTTAGTATGTGAAATGTCTGTGTGTTGGGACTGCTGAAATGCAGAGTAAGACATAAAAAGAAGAAAATAATTTAAGTCATCACCTTAACAAAAATATGCTAAAAGATATAAGTAACCCTCAACTAAGTTAGTGTCCTATGATGCAGAATTAATAACCACCTGACATTGTACTAATCAGGATGCTTAAACCACAGGATAGGAGGGGAAGAATATTGTGATCAAACAGCAACTGTTACAATCTGTAATGAAAATATTAGACACTGTGCTCCCCTACCTTTTAATTCTCATGTCTCTCAATATGAGAGCCTAAAAATCTAGACAAAGCCAAAATTAATGGTGGGGGCATAGGGCCAAAATCAAGAACAAATTTTAAATATTGCTCTTATAAACTTACAAAACTGCTGTTAATAGGTTTTGTATTGGCATGCATTTTCTAAAACACATAATGTCTGAAACTCAAATGTTTACCATCATTTAAGTGAATTCAATACACAATGATTTGAAAGAAAAAACACAGATTATGAGAAAAAGACTAAAATTAATAGGCAAAATCTGAACATTCTGTGAAAAGCTGGGCAGCTCTAATGTACACTGCCCCTTTGTAATTCAGGATTGCCACTGATGGTAAGCTACTACCAACACTACAAAAAATCCTGTCTTGTCAGATTTAAAGACGTAGTATTGTGCTATTTCTGTGCTTCCAACAATATAAACTATAATACAAAATTCAGTAACATATTGTCCCTGATTTCTGAGGAGGGTTTACTGGGTTAACCTTCTTGTACAAAGCTTGACCTCTCGAGCTTTGACTGACCAAGCTTTGACACACCGACGACTGGAGTTCCTTCATAGGAAATCACTGCCTGTGAATTATGCAAGACATGATTCTTTTTTGGGGGGAATTTCCCTCTTTTTATCAAGTTACTATGACCTTACAGTTGGTATATATATATATATATATATATATATATATATATATATATATATATATATATATATATATATATATATATATATAAGTTGGGGAGTCCCCACATATCAGGTGGTGCAAAGGAGCTTGACCCCCTGCAAAAACACTTACAAAAGTGCTTTTCAACAATATGTTTTTGACGAATGCAGAGCGGGGATTCTGATCCTCAGTGCATTTGCTTTGTCAGCTCATAGTGGAAGCAGGTTCCTGATTCTTGACCAAATAAAGTATCTTTTCTTCTTAATTTCTTCTAAACCTGATATTAGCTTGGGGAAATGTGGAGATACACAATACACAATGACAGTAATTAATGTGTCATATTGCCTTATTACAGAACTTTCGCAATATACAAATTAAATAATAATATGATTGTCAAAAGAAATTAAAAAACATCCGAGGTTCATAGTCAAATGCTTAACAATACCTATTTCCAATAAATTAATACACTCATTCACATTAGCTCCTTGTAGTACCTGTGCTGAATAAATATGTATTGTTTGATTAAACATACTCCTATAATAGCATGCAGCACAGGTCCCCTTATCTATATTTTATTTATTTATTTATTTTTATACATGAAGGAATAAATGAGTATGCTTCTACCAAATTCCAACTGTTGCCCAGTACCAGAGAAAAGTGTGAAAGTAAGGGAAGAAAAAAATATTCCTGGGAACTGTAACCTCACACAACAGTTTCTCTGACAAGAAGGGTGGTTTTCAGGAAAATAAACAACACTGAAAGCTATTCCAAAAGATGTGGCACAGAAAAAGAAGCTAATACATACACCCTATCATAATCAAATATTCTCACTAACAACATAAAAATCCAGCTCCATCCTGGGTATATTATTATATTTATTCAAACTTTTTGTTAAATAATGCATATGTACATATAAGCTCCCACTCAAGTAAATTACACACAACAACAACAAAATAAAAATGACATTAGCCCAAAAGCTCCCAATGACATTCAGACTTACAAACTGGCTGTACTAAAACTGATCCTCTAACCATTAGGCCAAACAGCAACTCTTACATAAGAAACAAACTTTGCAAAAGAACACTATTGTCTGTAATTGGTTTGCAATTTTTACCTAACAACTTTTTTTTTTTTTTTTTTGTAAAGTCAAATTCTGTTCTTCAGGAAAAGCAGCTGAATAACAATCAAACCACTATAGGGGTTTAGTTGAGTATTAACATAGCTAATGTGATCCCGCACCTTAAAACACAGCTCATCTACAATCCCCCCTGCGACTGCAAAGAGAATTTGCTTTTGTGTTTCTGGAGGCATGTTGCATTGGGGGGAGGCAGTGACATGAGGCTGTAATACAAGGCTTGAGAAAATAACCATCTGGCCAAGAATTTGAAAGGTTGGAGGTTAATTAGTTTAAAAAGTATAGATCATAGTAATAAGTTTATTCTATCAGTGATGAGAAGGCATTGAGCTTTGGCAATAATCTGGCAGTGGGGTGGTCTTCTAGGAGCTAGTGTAATAAATGTACAGGTGTTTGCAGGTACTTATAAGGAGGAGAGGTTTTACTTTGAGGATGAGGCCACCAGAGGAAGACCATACTCAAGATGTGAGAGAAGCACACCTTTGCCAATGGCTGTCATTACTTCTGGGAAAAGAAAGTGAGAGATCTTGTTACCCCAAAATATGTGACAAGTATCAGGAACAAATCCCTTTTGATCCATGGCTTGGATGATCTGCTCCAATCTGATATTATAGTCATTTATGAACCATGGCTTGATGGTATAACTACTGATATACAGATCATATCCCTAGTCATAAGATCCTTAACTCAGAAAAATTGTAATAGTGCAGGATGATTTGTCATGCTGTAAATCGACAACTTCACCTGTTTTCTGTTGCAAAAAAGGGTTTTATATTCTTCACAAAGAGAATCAATCATGGTCCAAATTATAGTTTGTAAACCAAAGACCGTTTTGGCAGACTGTCTGTATATTGTATAAGAAACACAAATTATTGGTAAAGAGACTCCTTTTCCAGGACTGTTTGGTGGTTCTATAATTCCCTGTGTTTTCCTAACATTCCTGGAACATGGCAGAGATAAGAGCATCTATACTTCAGGACACTAGCACCAGCATACTACATAAATTTATTGGGATGACCGAGAATCCACTTTTAAAGTTTACCTCGCGTGAATTAATCAATGAATGCCAACAGACAGTGAATGCAGCTAAGAACATTGAGGTGCTCCAGCTGACATGGAAGCTGGAAAATGGTCTACAGAAACTCAGGAATACTCAGTGGCAGAGACACCACATGGAGGCATGTTTAACGTTTAAGGTAGTACCTAGAGGGTTGAGGGTGCTCAAGATGCCGACTTTCGGTACTACCTATCCTGAATTATTAACAAAATGGCAGAAGTTAAATTTAGAAATGAGCTTTGGTTATATCAATCTTTTGATTGATCAATATAAAGATATAGAGAAAGTATTATTACAAGAGATTGTGACTATGGAGAATAAATTAGTATATCTTGTCAGCACAGAAGAAAAGGAAGTGCTGATAGCTGATATTACACTTAGACTCTCTATTCTTGACAATAAGCAGTTGCTCGACAAAAAGAAAAAGTTGAAATGTGATCTAAACAATTTTTGTCTACGTCAGGTTTTTTCCTGGCCCAGGAACAATGTTGATAATAATGTGAATAACATCCATAATGCCAAGAATAGAATAGACATAGCTCGTATAGTATCAAAAGCCACTCCCACTACTGTGACGTCAATGCCGCCACCCATATCCACTGATCCTTTGAAGACGCCCACGCCTAGTGATTCAGTTTTGTGCGATGATGCAACATCTGATGGGTGAAGGTCCATTCGGGCAGACTAACAACAGAATAACATCATCCACGTTGGAAGTCACCAATAAGGGAGAATGTGGTTCGATTAAGAACAACTCCTTGCTATCGACAGCTTCGCAGAACACCCATATGGCGTTTTCTTTCCCTTTACCCATCCGACAGATGACACCGACCAGATGGTCGAAGCAGGGGCACGCCAGAAAGAGAAAAACTTCAGGAGAAGCACACGAATTTCAGAGAAAGGTACTTCGTCCTATCAAGAAAACTTGATAGCAAACATTTCTAGTTATAATTTGACTGAAAGTGAGAGGCACTTACTTAACAGAGGCCTCTCATTTATACCTTCTAGAACAGTGGATTTAGCTGATATTTTGGTAGATATTAGAATGTTCACTCGAAGTGTTGGTTTGAGAATGTTATTTGGGGATATATGTTTTTTAGATGTCAAACTGCAATTGAATGATGGCATATTAAACACTAGTATTTATAGAAAGGATGTTAGTAATGGAAGATATACGCATCACAGTAGTATGCACGCGCCACATGTCTTTAAAGGTGTAGCAAAATCTCAATTTATTAGAGCAAGTAGACTAACTACTGATAATACTACATTTGTTTCACAACTTGATAATATGGTAGAGGACTTTTTTTCTTGTGGATATGATATGAATTTATTATCCAAGCTTAAATCTGATGTAATGGAAGCTAGGCAGACATCACTTATACCAACTTTTTGGAAGATAGGTCAAGCCTCACAGATAGTCAGTGTAATAACACCATTACTCAACATGAAATAAGGTACGTCACAACTTTTAATGGTAGGTCAAGTTCAATTAGACAAATTATTAACAGGAACTGGCCCATTCTGATGGCATTGGATGAACTAAAAACTATATTGGGCACCAAGCCACATTTTACATATAAAAATATGAGGACGATTAAAAGTTTACTCTGTTATAAAGATTTTTATAGACCCTGTTATACACAATTGGCTGCTAAAACTGGTACTTTTCCATGTTTTAACTGTGTTGCCTGTGCTTACATCTTAGGGAATGGTAGTGATATCTTCACTAATCCTGCCAATGGACAAGTATTTAATTTTAAAATTACAGCTACTTGTAACACCACTTTTGTGGTTTATTTGGCTACCTGCATCTCATGCAGTTCATTTTACGTGGGAAAAACAATACGTAAGCTTAAGGAACGTGTTATAGACCATAATTCTGAAATTAGGAGAAATTGTGACAATAATGCACTATGTAAACATATTAAAACTTGTGGTGAAACACATACATTTAAGTTTAGAGTGATTGATGCTCTATGTCCAAATGAAAGAGGTGGTGATGTCAACAACCGCCTTGAGCTCAAAGAATTTGAATGGATATTGAGATTAGCTGCTGACACTCATCCTGGTTTAAACAGCACTGTCAGTTTAAAACCTGTGTTAGTTAAGCTACGTAATATTGTAAAGTAAATATTTTATACTGTGTATCTACACATCTTTTAATATATTTATATGTATATGTCTTTAATTTTTAATTTGTTTTCTGTCACATGATTTCATTTGGCTGCTGGTCATGTGATTTTAGACCTGTATTTAAGCTTCTAGAGTTTAGTGTTTGAATGTATTAGTATTGAAGAAGGGTTACGCCCGAAAGCTCTGCTTTTTATTAAACTGGTTTTCTCTGCAAGTTTTCTCTTTTTTTTTTTGTCCTCAAATAATACAAGTAATGATTTGTTAGTCACTCTAGATGTAGTGTCATTGTTCACCTCGATTCCGAATGACACTGGTATGGAGTTTGTTAGATTGATTTTGATCGAAGAAGGAATTTCTAGGAGCATTATCATTAGAATTTTAGCATTATTAGAGTTGATATTGAACAATAATGTGTTTTTATATAATGGTAAATATTATTTACAGAAAACAGGGGTAGCAATGGGCACCCCTTGTGCAAACTCATATGCTAACCTTATGTTAGCATATTGGGAGGGCAATTACATTATGGCTGATACTGTGTATAGTGATCAGATTAAGTTCTATAAGTGTTTTGTGGACGATGTCTTCTTTACATGGGCTGGCACCGAATTAGAGCTTTATGAGTTTATTAACTATATGAATGGAACTACTGATTTTCTGAGATTTGAAGTTAAAAGCTATGATGTTAAAATAGAATTCTTAGATACACAAATAAATAGACAAGGTAACATGATACAATCTGAAGTATATAGGAAATCTTGCTGGAGGAACAACATTCTACATCATAGTAGTATGCATCCCCAACATATTTTTCATAACATCGTAAAGTGTCAGACACTTAGAATATCAAGGCTTACTACAGATGATGAAAATTACAGAATGAAACAAGACATGTTAGCTGGGAATTTTTCATTGAGAGGTTAGACTAAGAAAGAAGTAGCAAGTGAGTATCAGGTAGATACTGTTATGAGACAAGGTGTAGGGCAACCCTTTTTGCATAAGAGTAGAGAGAGTACAGGTAATACCAATCACAATCACAGTGGCCAATGGAAGAGGAATATATGATGGTAATTCCTTATTCTAATAAGAATTCTAAGGTCACAAATATTATCAGTAAAAATTGGGATATTTTAACTACTGATTATAGGATTGCTGAGCTAGTAGGTTCAAAACCTAGTTTTTCATATAGGAATACCAAGTCACTAAAGAGGCTATTGTGCTATGAAGACAATAATAATAAAAAAGTGCCTGTTCTATCTGTTAGACAAGGTACGTTTCCTTGCAGAGGCTGCAATCAATGCTCATATATGTCTTGTAATAATTACTTTAAGCATCCTGACACAGGATATGAATATAAATTTAAGTTCTATGCTGATTGCAAATCTAGGGATTTAGTCTGTCTTGCAGTTTGTCAGACATGTCAGTCCTTTTACATAGGTAAAACTAACAGAAGTCTCCGCGAATGTGTTAGGGAGCATATTTATGCTATTAATAGAGAGGATGACTGCAGTGCACTGGCTAGGCATATTTTAGATGTAGGGACATTACATAAGTTTAAATTCAGTGTGTTAGAGTTAATAAGCAAAACAGATAGACTAGGGGACATTAGGAACCATACAGACGAGAGTGAAAATAGATGGATCCTAAAACTTCAGAGTCACAGGGGGCATGGATTAAATGAAAAGGTGACTCTGAAGCCTTTCCTAGCATCACACCCCTATTTACACTGATTTTGAATGTTTTTGCTTATGACTTTATATTAATGTTGTGATCATGTTTTGTGTATTGGTTTTATTATTCTATCAAGACCTATACAACAGCACATTATTGCTCAAATATATATGAATGGCAGATGAATTTTTATTTTATTCATTAGCATTTATGTATGTATGTCTTTAAATACTTGATTAGTTCAGTTAATTGATAAATGGGTTTAATGGATTTTATAGGCAGTGCTATTTAAATGGATGTGCTTTTCTGTAGTTGTTATAGTCTGAAGAAGCGTCATTTGGACGTGAAAGCACTTACTTTTACTGCAGTGATTAAAGGATTTTTTTATACTTCTGCTGTGGCGAGTCTCATCTGTATTTTCAAGTCTAATTGGTAAAGTATGCCCTTCAATGACTCACAGTGAACGTAGGTGCAGAACTCATCTCTGTGGGTGACCTAAATGTTGACTGTCTACCCTCACTGGATGATTTTAGCCATCTGACTTTACAGTGTCAAAGTCTGATTCAGCCAGAAAACTGACAACAAGAGTAGACAAATCATCCAGCCATTACAGTAATGCTGAAAAGGATATTTACCATTGTTCTAGGCAATATGATATTATTAGATTTTGCGCCTGAACCTGTCAGTGACTAACACCCTACATTTTTTGTCAGAGGTCATTTAAAAATATAAAGGCTGCAAGTCTTCTTTTGCTCTAGAAATATGAACTACCTTGGTGCTAAATGCATCACTTAAGGTCTGTTCTCTCTAAAGTGTAACATACTCTATCAATTATCATTTGAGATTGCTGTTAATTATTTCATTTCAGTGTTTTGGACACATTATATAGAGTAGGTCACTTTTAAACTTTACAATCCTGTCCTGCATCATTCTCCAAATCAAGGCCATGAGGCCTCATAGACATCATCTTTGGCACAGCTGTAGCTATTCCAGAATAAAAGCTGAAAGCTGACCTCATCGTGCTTCATATGTCATTAACCAGAAGACTGTCTGCTTTGAGTGAAAATTTGTAGACCTTTACACTTCAATGACTACCTTATCCTGGACAAAACACCACCCATTCATCTGAGTGATATAAAAACTGGTACTCAGTTTGGAGAATTTTCCATAATATAGCTCAGAAGACTCACACACCTAATCAGACGACCGTTATAGTTCTGACTAGCATGACCATCTTTTGTTCACCCTTTAAACAGTCGCACTATGATTAGAGTATACATTACTACATAAGCTAAAACCTGAATCAACTTCAGCTGACAGCCTGCTTCTTGAATTCTTAAAAGATTCAGTGAGCCCTATCACCTATCAAATTTCATTACTAATAGATCTGCCAAGGAGGACCTTTCTACAACACGAAAAAGGTAGTATTCCTACAGAAAGAAGAATACTTGATGCTTTAAAGTGTTATTATGTTAGAGCTGTTTTTTTTTTCTTTTTTATCAAAAATGCAGTCATTCATAACCTGTTTCAATATCTAAGCAAATACAACTATTTCAAATTCACACAATAGTTTTAGGAGCAACTGTAGCACTATCAGGGCTTTGCTGAATGGTGGAAAGAACATTCTTCACCAACTAGGTTATAGCCAAAATGATTGTTGGATATTTCTGCACCTTTCCACAATATTTAGTACTAGTGACCATGGAGTCCCTGAAAGTGTAGTATTAACTGTCTTCCTTTTACTGTTGCAATGAATGACATTCTCTATCATTATGAAGAAACAAAACAGATCCAACAGTAGGTGTTCATTCTTGAAGCCTGTGAAATCATAGTCAATGGCAAACTACAACCCAGCTTTGATTTACAACAGTGATGGTTCAAAAGTCTGGGGCTTCATGTTAATGTTGTTTAAATCAAAACAATTTCCTTCACAAGCAGAAGCTAAAGTCATTGCCGTTCTAACATCATTATTATTTCCAAACATAATTCTAGTACCTCTATCCAGTGAAAAGACTGCCTTACCTACATTTCTTTGGACAATTAATTTGGGTAGGATATAAGCACAACAAAATTGCCTGATCGTGCCACTGATGATCACTTACAATCAAGTCTTAATCTCCAGCTACAAAGACAGTGTGTTAGATTAAACACAATTGTGGCTCTCTAATACTGATGTTAAATCTAGTATAAATTACCTTCGTACTACTGTCAGGAACATTTCCTGGTAAAAAAAGCCCCATAATTTAGAAATTGGGGTGCGAAGCCCAGAAATTATGAATCACACTAAAAGAAGCGGCTGCAGATAGTTGATGTATGGAAACAATCCTTGTTTCTTCATGTATTTGTATTGATGGTCCTTCTAATACACAGTGATATTGGATTCCATCAATACAAATACATGAAAGAAACAAGGATCATTTCCATATATCAACTATGTGGAGCCTCTTCTTTTAGTATGATTCATAATTTCTGGGTTTTGCACCCCAATTTTTAAATTATGTGAGTCTGTAGCAATGTGGATTAGAACTTCACTGAATCTGTGTTTTTCTTGTACAAAGTTAACTATGTGGATTGGAATATTTTCATATTCAGAGAATCAGAACGAGCCTGGGTATGGTTCAATTGACTAATTCAATCATTTGTGGTTGTGAACACATGTATAAGAGAAGCTCAAGGTTTAGTTACTTCATAGAGGTCACAAGTTTGCCATCTCTTCTTCCAAGTCTGATTATTTCAGAAGTTAGATACTCCTCTTTTCAATTGTAGACAAATGTCCCACCTAGTTTAGAATCTTTTTATTAGGTAACAGTAATAGCCACAGGATTATACACTGATTCTAACCACTCTTAACATGCCTTTTTTGCCCTTTTTTCTTCTACCTTATAAACTTTTATAACTCAGTAGTGCATAAATGTGACCTTTAACATTATGTCTTCAATAAGGTCTAACCTCCTCACGATCAGTTTGTGCTTCTTGACCAGCAATCCTGTTTTTATACTGACGTCTAGCCTACTTTTTTCCTTATTGTTTGTTAAATTGTTTAATTATGTGCAGTTCAAATTGATTATTATTGTGGTTTTGAGTTATTGCTGTTCCTATATGTTATTGTTTCTATTTTTGGGATGTTGTATAGTAATCCAGCTACTGTTATGAAACTGGTAATCACTCACAATTCAATAAACAAATACATAATGTTGTCTCTAAATCCACCCCAAATTAAGCAGCTTCTCTAGAGTTGTCAATTTTCTTTCACAGCACTTGATTTTCTGGTAGTTACTTACTGTCTATATTCTGCACAACCTTTTCATAATTTCTAGATAGCTTAGAAAATGTTATCCAGAATTGCTGTGGACATCTGTACATAGCACACCATTTTTAGATCCTCATAGCCTCCAGTGGTTGAAGTTGAATCATTCACTGGCCATAACTTAGCTGACACTTGCTCATAAAAATCTGTAACTCACAATTTTCCTGCTCTGACTAATACTCTGTTATAGCTCAATATAGGCAGAGTTTAGAATGTCTATTGGACAAATGGTATAAATCACTTAAATTGGTAATAAATATGGACATTCCTACTGTGTAGCATGTACTGGGGAAAGTATATATATATATATATATATATATATATATATATATATATATATATATATATATAGATATATACCTGTAAAGAAGGCCTTTAAAGTATGTTTGAAAAAACATCCACACATAGAATGGAGTTATTATTACACAATAATGGCTAATTGCTATACAAAAAACAGCATACTGACTAGACAGCCCAACCAGCAATCCCATTGTAAATCATGCATACACCAACAGAAAGAAATCCAGTCACTCTGTGTCTTGTCTTTCTATTGGAATATGCACCATAATGCCATCCTTGTAACCTGCTCTGTGGAGCAAACTATTAGTTTAGGATTTATTAAAGCAGCTTAGCTTACTTTCACCAATTCAAACTGCTTTAAAAGATATTAAATTAATTCCACAGAGTAGGTTACAAAAGTATACATATTTAAAAAAAACTGCTCAGTTTTCCATGCCAGGAAGTGTACATTCAGTTCCATGGCAACTTCCTTAATGACTTCAATCCTCAATAAATGAGGTGGAGGTCCATGCCAGAGACAACAGCATTCGTCTGTGGAGCATATCAACCAAGTGCCCCAGACTACCAAAAGAGAGAAAGATCACTAAAGACTTTCAATACAATGACAATATTTAGAAAAGATAATATTTTATTCTTAAATAATGTCATTATATAAAAGCAATAATCCACTCCTGTTTGTGGGTATATCAGAAGTTACCAACAGCTGGCTTTGCTTAATCTCTCAGGCTTTACCCTCGTGATGAAACCACATCAGCCATGGGTAAATCCTGATATACCCATGCAGAGCTGATGTCATGACTTAGTGTGTTGACACATAGCACTAATCAAGTATGTTAAAAAGTCTGTTCCATGTATCCTCGGTCATTTGTGGCTTAACTCAGATCATTAAAAATGTCTCAATTTAGTGATGCAAATGTAATGTCTAGTCCTTCTGTGTTAGTTATTCTTTCTTAGGTATACATTAGATATGTTAGCCTAGTTTGTGTGGCATTATTTCTGAAAATTGATTCTGATATCCTTGCACATCCCTGTATCTATATAGTAGATGGAGAGATGATAAGTCAGTAGGGGTCCGAATGGAGAGATGATAAGTCAGTAGGGGTCCGAATGGAGAGATGACAAGTCAACAAGCAAAAGAAAGTAGTATTGCTGAAATTGAATTCATTCTCAAGTCTTGGTGAGTATGTTCATGAGGTAGGCCCTGTTTTTCACAAAATATCACTAACCCGACACTGACATATAGACTGTATTTTATATAGTATATATCATGGACAGAAGTAGGTTAAAAAAAATAAAAAAACATAGCTGAGTGCACAAGACCAAGGATAAAAAAGTGCCCAATTCTGGTAGGTGCACTTTAAGAAGAACCTAGATGACTGGATGGAAAACAGAAAATACACCCCTGGGATCCCACCTGTGTCCCTAATGGACAGGGTAAACAGGTGCTGACTTTGTTGGGAACATGGGTGAAATTCTTGGCTAGGCTTATAAGGGCCTCTGGGCCAATAGTCTAATACTGTCCTATGAACCTATCATCCTATTGTGTCAGGACTGGAAAAATGACAGTGCAGAATCCTCAAAATATGGAAACATTCCTAAAATGGGGCTAGTCCAGGCCCAGGGAGAGGACGGCTCCCCTGTTGTAGAAGAAAGTAGTAGTCCTTAGTTTAGAAAAAAATGATCTAAGAAAAGAGTTGCTTGATTTAATAGACATAGATAGACATACTAAGATCAATGAAAAAAATAGATTGCAGAAGGTCACTAAAACCCCAAAAGTTAGAAGTTTGATAAAACAAATGAACACAGTAATTAGGACTGTTCATAGAGATCCATGCAATATAACAGAAGTAAATAGGATATATTACTGTGCAGCTAAATTAATAACGGATACTTCTACCACAAGAACACATGGTAGTGAGGGAAAGGAAGGGGAGAAATTGAATACCATCATGGAAGTATCGAGTAGAGAAAGCTATAAAGCAATTAAGACAAGAAGTGTCACTCTTAGAACTGAGTATAGAAGAGGGAATAGATCAACAAAAATACTCAGAAAGATAGATGTAATAAAAAAAAGTGCATTATTATAATGGATCAGGATTTATCATGCACTGTCAGAAATAATAAACTAAAAATATTAGTACAGGCAGAAAAACTTAGAAGATACACAGATAAATATAAAGGTAAAGTCCAAAATAAGCAATTTATTGATGACCCAAAAAAGTTTTACAGAGAATTGGGAAACAAGGTAGAAGGAATTGAAAGACCATCAGAAGAAAGAAGAAATAGATACATTTTTGGAGAAGTATTTATGAAGATCCTGTGGATCATAACAAAAATGCTAAATGGATAGAAGTAGTAAAAAAAAAATAAGAAGTTCAACGGTACAAGATATGAAATGGGATGAAGTAATGGCCAGAGAGATTGAAACAAAGTTAAGAAAATCCTCTAAGTGGAAAACTCCAGGCTCAGATGCAGTACCTAACTTCTGGTTGAAAATATTAACATCTTTGCATAAAGATTTTGCACACCCCAAACAGATACCAACCTGGCTAAGATGAGGAAAAACAAAGAGTGACCCTGCAAGCTACCCTAAAAATTATAGACCAATAACTTGCCTTTCGACAATGTATAAACTATACATGGGAATTGATGCTGGCAATGTTTATACTCATTTAGAAGAAACTTAATTATGGCAACACAACAAAAGGGCAATAAAAGAAAGTAATATAAAACAAAGGATCATTTGTTGTTGAATAAAGTCATAGTGGAGAACTATGAAAAGGGGAAGAATATATATATGGCATGGGCTGACTACAAAAAAGCATTTGACAGTATCCCACATTCATGGATAAAAGACTGTTTAAAAATGGATAAGATACACCCTACACTGATAAATTACGTCACAGCAACCATGAAACAGTTCCAAACCTCTTTGCAGTTAAGCCATGCTAAAGGACAAATTATTCCAGGGCTAAAAATTTAAAGGGGGACATTCCAGGGTGACTCTCTGTCACTGTTGCTCTTTTGCCTTGCCTTTAACCCATTAAGCTGTCTGCTTAACAGATTAGGTCATGGCTATAATTTGGCTCCCAGAAAGCAACAAAGTGTAAAGACTTCTCATATTCTCTTTGTTGACAATTTAAAACTGTATAGCTCATCAGATGAGGAACTGAAAGCACAACTATAAGTAGTCAAAACTTTTTCAGATGATAGAATGTAATTTAGTCTTGATGAATGTACAAAAGCAACCTTTAAAGCAGGAAAGCTGCAGCACCAATAAAACATCAGTTTGGGACAAGAATGTGATATAAAATAACTTGAGTAAAAGGGAGTGTATAAATATTTGGGAACTGATGAAGGATCACAATAAAACATGAACAAATGTGAATAAAACTTAATAAGGAATAATTTAGAAGACTTAAATTAATCTTGAAAACAGCGTTGACATCTAGGAACAAAATTCAAGCTATAAACCAATTTGCTCTTCCTGTGCTAACTTACAGTTTTGGAGTTATTTACTGGCACCAAAAGGTGTTTGATAGATTAGATAGGAAAACAAGAAGGATGATTTATGCTCATCAAATGATTTATAAAAATCAGTGCATACAAATATTATATATTCCCTGTTCCAAAGGAGGTATGGGCCTCTTTGAAATTGATAACACATATAGATCTGCAATTGTGGGACTGCATACACATCTGCTGACCTCACAAGATCCAAACTTAGTGAAAGTTTTGAAACATGATGAGAATAAATCTAAGATGACTTCCATTCATAGTCTAGCAGAAGCATATCAGTGTCAAGTGGGAATGAAAATCAAACCAGAAGTAGATAAAAATCAGGCAGCAACTGAATGTGCCAAAAAACAAAAGAAAGAACATAAGGTGAAGGGCCAGACGAGAAGGCAAGAAATGTGGAAAATGCATATATATAGTTGCAATTATAGAAAACTCCTGTAAGGAACCTCATATTGATCAGGATAGAATGCAGGAATGGTTAAGGAGAGGTGAATTCAAACCAAAAGATAAAAGGTTAATATTGGCATCCCAAGATAGTGGGCTATGTAGATGTTGGTTCATAAAGTCCATTGAACATGTGGGAGAAACAGACAAATGTAGGTTTTGTAAAACAGAACTGGAAACAGTCACACACTTTGTTGCTGGTTGTGATATACTAATGGTAGAAGGACTGTATACTGAAAGGCATAATAATATAGCAAGACTGTTGCACTGGGGATTGCTCAAACATTATAAAATTGAAGTAGATGAAAAACACTGGAAACATGAAAAGCACTTTAAAAAATGATGAAGTCTACTTCACATGGGTTCACCCATTACTGACAGTTTAAAAGACAGATGTGAGGAAACCAGATATAGTGGTCCATGAAAAGAAGACAAAAGCAACATTTATCATTGAAATCGCCACACCCAGAGACTACAGTGTCTTGTGAACAGAGAGACACAAAGTCATAAGATATTAGGATTTGCAGGCAGAAATGAGAGCAATGTAGAATAAAGATACCCAGACAATTCCAATAGCGGTAGGAGGAACACGTCTTATAAAAAAGAATCTACAATCATATTTAGATATATTACCAATACATGTAACTCCATACAAATTGCAGAAGGAGTCGTTACTGGGCACATTGCGGGTACTGATAAGAGTACTTCTGGTTGACATGAAAGAGTGAAACAATACTAATTTCATGAACTTTAATCATACTTTGACTTAGGAATGGGGTCCATTCCTGTCATGGTATTAGAAACCCAAAAGATTTGGAGAAATTTAAAAAAACAGATGTATGTCATGCTTATAATCATTCATTTTATGAAAATCACTGTAATACCATACATTTTTAATGTAGTTTACTTTTTTTTTATTTTATTTTATCAGTATGCTGCAATTATGTTATAGAGGTGGGTTTCATGAGTTGACATCGTCTGACATCTTTAAAGAGCTGTGTGCAAAACCACCGCTTGAAAATTGTATTGTCAGTTCACAGTTGGACTAGGTTGCTACATGTACTACGAGGGCAACCCAGTGTTGAAATCTTTGGCAAAGGCAATATGTGCTAAGGGGTTTCAAAGGTTTTATTGCCAGATATCATGTGACAAATAATAATACATCTTTGTATATTCTTTAACAAGAACTACAAGCCTTTTCAGCATTGCATTTTGAATATAAAGTATATATTGTGTTCACAAATATATATGTGCCAAGCATAATACAGATATACTGATAGACACATATATAGACAAGTGTGGATGTCAGGGTTCATGAGCAAGGTTTTTTCTTAGTGATGTTCTTTGACCAAATATATTATAGTTTAACTGTTGAAAAATATTTCTATATTTTTTTATTGACACCTAGGTTCTCAGTGCAGTCCCTGTTGAACTATTACTAATTTGGACATATTGATTGAAACAGATTTGGTTTCTAGTTGGTCAAAATTCATAAATACATTGGAAAAATGGATTTGAAGCAACTACTAATGGGATTATGTGCTGATCGACATGATATTGGGGTGTTTGGTATGAATAACATGTCAAGCAGTAATCCGAGTGGCTCAAATATTAACATTAACAATGGCTGTGAAATGGCCTTCAACCAATTCAACAAGGATCTTAAAAACTTACGTGCCAATATATGGCACCTCAGACTTTTTAAGGCATATATTAATAAGGATATTACACCAAGAGGACTTAGAGTTAAGTTACAGCCTTTGGTCAGTAGGTCGGAGGACAGGCTGACCAAAGAATGGAACCAAGCTCTCCAACAATCATCAATGACTTTTGTCAAGATCCTTGCATCCTATTATGAGAGAATGGTGGACATTTGTTTAATGGAAGTTAAAGCTTCATGTGAAGAATGTAAGAAATATGAATCACAACCAACATATGCCACTTTGGTTAGTAAATTATCCAAAGATCTGGCTAATTTTGACCAACTAACTAAAGATAGGAAAATACGTAAGTTCAATAGGGACTGTACTGATTACCAAAGAGGCCGTCCTTTTGATACATTAAAAACTGTGAGATTCTATGATTTTGGTCAAAAAACACCAGGAAACAAACCCAAGAAAAGGCCTAGGTCTATTCCAAAATCCTCTGACAAGACTTTAGCTAGTACCTCAGGGGATGACTCATCTTGCACAGACAATGACTGTAATAACTATCGAGAATCACCCAGAAGTAAAAAAACTAATGTTCAGTACCCTTTAGACATACAAATAAGCGACGAGGGGGTCACAAGCACAAATATAGGAATAAGATCCAATTCCATGGAAGGGCTGTTACAAACAATGTTGAGTTGACGGAATTTGAGTTTCATAATGTTTTGAACCTTTCTAATGTTCAACTGACAGATGTACAAACTAAACTACTTAATAAAGGACTTGGTTTTATTCCTAGTTTTTTTATTAATGAACATAGCATTGTTAAGGATGTTTTGTCTTTCTGTCGTAACCTGAATTTGAAATTATTCTTTTCAGACAACACCTCCCAAAGATCACTTGATTTCAAATTTTTGAAATCAGACTTTCAACCGCCCATGAACAAACATGTCTCTATTTTCCAACAATCTGTTCTCAGGGATTTACATTTTCATCATAATGAATCATACATTCTGGGCCAGAATATGTCACCCATGGAAAAGGCAGCCTTGGAGGAATTAAAGCATAATCGCGACATTGCCATTCTACCTGCAGACAAAGGTGGTGCCGTGGTGGTTATGAACATTGGGGAATACCTTGATGAGAGGAAAAGACAGTTAGCTGATACTAGATGTTATATGCAAATGTACATTGACCCGAATGGGGTTTTTAAAAAAGAAATAGACTCTTTTCTGAAACTAGCTGAGGATGAGGGTATCATAACAAAAAACACTGTTAAACATCTTACTGTAAAAGACCCACAGAAACAAATCTTGTATCTTCTCCCAAAAATACATAAGTCCATTTCAAAACCCCCAGGTAGACCCATTGTATCAGGGATAGGGTCCTTGATGGAACCACTATCAGCATTTCTAACACAGTATCTCAAACCCCTTTTAACATCAGTTAGGGCCCGACTACAGGACACCACGCACTTTTTACAAATTTTGGAGGATACACAGCTAGAACCAGACTGGTTAATGTGCACGTTGGATGCTAAATCTTTATACACAAGTATTCCACACTGGGCGGGATTACAATCCCTGCAATACTGGCTTGAGAGAACAAACTTATATCCTCCGGGCTTCAACACCTTACTTGTCTGCATGGCGGAACATGTATTAAACAAAAATGTCTTTTATTTCCATGGAGAATGCTTTTGGCAGCTACAAGGGACAGCAATGGGAGCTTCCTTTGCACCCATTTATGCTGACTTATTCATGGCCTATTTTGAAGAATGTATGATATATGACAAATCACACAATATTTACATGGTGGAAATTGATATCTGGCGATGATATTTGGATGATTGCTGGATGGTGTGGAAGACGGATGAAGCATATCTAAAGGAATTTATGGAGTACCTGAATGGTAACATTTGGGGTATTGAGTTTATGGTTACATGTAACAGGAGTACCATAGATATTTTGGATGTTACTGTTTACCGTAACGCAGATGATACTCTAAGTACCAAAACATTTAGAAAATACCCTCAATATAATACCTTGTTACACGCCTCCAGTATGCACCCGAACCACACCATCCTCAACATCCCTAAGTCTCAATTTATGCGTATCAGACGCATTTGTTCATCTCATGATGAATTTGAACATGCCAGACTTGATTTATACCATAGATTTCAGGACAGAGGATATAGAGACATAGATATATATCAAGCTAGTTCATGGAGCAAAACATAGACAGGAGAACATTGTTACAATACAAAAAATCAGAGCATGCTCATCAGGATTCTATCTTGAGATTTGTCACCACATATGGCAGGAACCAACCTATTGTCAGGGATATACTTAATTGCAACTGGAAAATTCTTTTGGCTAATGACACTTTAAGGCCAATACTAGGCCCTCAATGTCAAATGTCATACAGAAGAGGCAAGAATTTGGGAGGGCTATTTTCACATTACAAAAACAGAGAAGGGGAGGTGCGATATATCATCAGACCACTATCAGTGGTGATAAACTAATTGGTACTTTTCCATGTGGTCACTGCTGCTCCTGTTTACAAGTTAGTACACTAAAAGAATTCACCAGTGCCAACACCAATCGGGTATTTAAAACCAGGGTGTTTGGTAATTGCAGCAGTACATGGGTTATTTACTTAGCTACCTGCCAATGTAAAGCTTTTTATGTTGGTCAAACCTCTAGGTCTCTGAGAATAAGGATGACAGAACATTGTAGTGACATGAGGAACAAAAAAGAAACAAATGTTTTATACAGACACACGATACAACATCCCAATGCCCAGTTTATGTTCATGATCATTGACAAAATTCAGGGAGATAGGAACAACCAACAGGGTTGGCACACCATTTTAAACCACAAGGAACAATATTGGATAACCAACCTTGGATGTTTATTCCCCCCAGGTCTGAATGACCATCTGTGAGTTTCACTGAACACTGGAGGGTTTCATAATCATGGTTACAACAACAAACATTCATATAGATCAAGAATTAGTACGAACCATTCAATGGTGGTTAGGCCTACCAACGCTCATATTATACTCTATAAAGCATGATAAAAAATTGTTCAGGATACGAATATGTATATGTATGGTTTGGTATTCGTATCTGGTATGCTGGCGTTCAACATTGAGTATTGTACAATTACAATGTTGAACTTGTATTATCTACAAGCATATTATTTCAATTTATTATAATCTATAATATAGCTGAGAATGAGGCCACTATACTCTTTTTGCCTTATTTTGTAATATATTATATGATCAGTACTTGGTTCATTATTATTCAGTTCTTTTGAACTTGTGGTTATAACCCTTCAAAATATATATATACTAGTGGTATATATTTTCTGTTTTTTTACACTATGATATGCATTCACAAATAGTGACTATGGTATTGGTCTATTACCTTGTAATATGTATGTCATATAATGGCTTACTTCCAGAGCTTTGATTTTTATCTTTAAAATATGACTTAATATCTACACCTCTGGCATTTTTATGTCACTGGTAATATGCTTTAATCAAGAATGGAACATGCACTTTGTTACTCCAGCCACTGGGTGGTGGTGTAATATTGCTTCCAGGTAATCAGAGACTAGTATAAATGCAGGCTGCTTCATTTCATTCAAAAAAACTTTATTGTATTCATTGATAAAGGCTGAATAGCCGAAACCGGTCTGGATTTGAAGGAATTATAAATAAATAATCATTATTTCTTCATTACTGTGTGTTCACTATCGTTTTTTGCTGGTCGTTGGTGGTTTACATCTTTAAAGAGCTACCATCTCTTTTCTTACAAATGCCATTTACAGCCACTGCTACATACATTTGCTATTTATTTTATACATATCTACACTCTCACACATGCGCACACACACACACACACACACACACACACACACACACACACACACACACACACATATATATATATATATGTATATATGATTTACTATCATTAGTTCGAACGGCAAAACATTTGCTGTTCAAAATAACGAAAACTAAAACCGCTGAAACCAAATATTTCGAGCTTACACAATGTCACCCCAAATGATCGACACATTTGAGTCGACATTGTCGCCGAAAATGTTACATGATAGCCATATAGGAGGTGATGTAAATAAAACTCTTATATGACATATCATGTTTTTTCAGGGGGGCAAGCCCCCTTGCACCCCCTGTGGGGGGCTGCCCCCCCACCCCCTGCTACTAGTATATTCCAACTCCGAGATTGCACTACAGTGGGGATATGGATGAATTTCCAATCCCCACTGTACCACGATCTCGTACATATAGTCGAAGACACTTATGCGAATGCACTAATGCATTTGCATAAGTGTCTTCGACTATCCAGTACACTTGTGATTTTGCAAACTACATTCTGATGTTCAGCAGCATTACTGCCAACAGAATGTCATTCGCACAAATGATAGTAAACATATATATATATATATATATATTTATATATATATATAGATATATATAGTAAATCAAATGTATGTAGCAGTGGTCGTAAATTGGATGCATGTAATGTTTACGCTACTTATGCTATCCCCATTATACCTTAAATTTTTTTTTTTTTTTTTTTTTAAATGTGCAATGGCTTTATGTATTTCAGATGGTTCTAGATCTTTTCTTTCCAGTACTCTGCTGAAAATGGGTTTTCCCTATGTCCCTAGCTGGGCATTACCATTTAAAGTTATGAAACAAACACACATGCAAACATACAATCAAAAACCTTTATATATGCGTGTGTGTGTGCACATATAAGAAAGTAAGTAAGTAAACGAATAGGTCAATAAATAAAGAAAGAAAGCTCAAGAACCTCCTGAATGTTACTTATTCTACTGATGGCAGTTTGCACTGCAGGTATCAGCCCACTGCAACTTATACTGGATCTGCTTGTTCTATTACAGGATGACAGGTGAGGTGGGCAGAGGGAGATATGTAGCTGTACAGCACTTCAGCAAGAAGTGTGACTCCAATGCCTTACAACATGCTGAGAGTAAAAGGTATAGGAATGAGTCCCTAATAGGGGACCTTGGCTGAAAATGGTTGGTTGACTAGAGCAAAGAGCAACAACTTGAAGGGTAATATCTGAAGAAATCTTTTTTTTTTAAACAAAAAACATCTTTATTAAATTATCATGTACAACATTGGCAATATTACATTTACATGAATGAAAATGAATCACAGAGACACAATTTCAGTTGCAAATGGTATACATTACAAACCGTGCCAACACATCTGTAGCTGCAAACATTATACATCACTTTTAATATAGCCATTCATTGTCAGTCAGCCATTACATAGCTCATTCAAATCCTGCCTTTTTTTAAACCTTGTCCCTCCTTTGCATGTATTGATCCCACATTTCCCATTTTTTTCCTATATAATTTGCTCCTACCCTTTTTTAAAGATCCCGGTTAAAGTAGTTTTATCTCTGTTACTGTCTTCATTACTTCTAGTAAAGTTGGTTTAGACTTTGATTTCCATTTTCTAGTAATTGCTTTTTTTTGCAGCCATCATAATTAGACTCAGCAAGGCCTTACTATGTCTAGGCAATTCCGATTCTTTATCATAGCTCAAAGTTATGGTTAAGAAAGGACATAACTGAAGAAATCTTAGTGACAAGTGGATCAGCTTTTGAAGCATACTGTACACATATGACAAATATCATAATTTGCCTGGATAGTAACATTGACTCTTTTGCTAATGATGCTAAGACAAGAACAGTAAGCATGCACGAGGAACCACATTTTGCCAATCTAGGTTTTTGAAAAAGAAATAGACAAATTTCAGGATGAACTCAGTGTAAGTGGCTGCAGAGAGTACATACATATTAGGAGGGGTCGCCAAAGAGGGGACTGAGAGGGAAAGTGTATGTGATTTATATTTTCCCCATTGCTGAGGTACACATTCCAGAAGTACTGTACTGTAGCAGGGGGCAACAGGTTGCTAGTCTATGTGGCTAGATATATGGACTCTGTAGAGATTGATTTCATCAAACCCTTTGTACAAAGCAGTAGTGATGATGTAGCTGAACTAATGAAACCAATATTGATAGCTACACATTGAAAGGGTGGTTTGGCTGGTAGAGGTCTGTAACAGAAAGGTGCCAAAATGATGAGGGCAAGGAAGGGACACATATATAGGGAACGACTCTGAGAGCACAAGGTGTACACAAATTGGACAAAACAAGGGCAAGAGGAAATTCAAAATTAACATACCACTTTATGAGTGGACAGCCCAGAATGATAGAGTAGAACAGAAACATCCAATAATGGAGAAAAGACCATGGATAGCTGCTGGTGCTAGGATAATGAAATACAGACTTTAGGAAATATTATGTTCCTGGAAGTGTGGTTGTAGTACAGAATAGATATCAAGAACCAATGACTGAACTTTAAACAGTAAAGAACTTCCAAAATGTTCAGGACAGATGGAAAAACTGACAAGAGTAGAGATTGGTGAACATTTGTAAGATTCATAAAGGATAGCTTCAACTCATGGAGACTTAAGTGACCACAACATTTCTTCTATGTGTGGTATGTCAGTAGGTTTGTAAATTCGGTTTTGTGAACAATATAAAAAATACAGAATATTTATGCTTCTTCAAAAAATTACCATGGATTTATTTCACCATATATACATGTTTTGTGATTTTTGTTATTTCGATATGTTATGTTACTTGTTATTCATACAAATGTAAACGATTGTACTGTTTATATATTGTTTGCCAAGCCATAGCATATATTAAACAGCTGTGGTACAGAATTTTTTTTACAGACAGAATTTCTTAACCAAACAAGTTAAAGTTCAATATCATAAAGTAAAAACTATATATTCACCTGAAAACGCTGAAAGCTGAGATGAACGACAACGAGATAACCGACACTGGAAGATCGAAAGTTGAGAATCCCAACGCTGAGAACACTGACATGTTAAGGTAAGTGTGAGATAGGGATGGACATTATGGTCAGGGTGTGGGTAAGGTAAGTGTGTAATAGTGATGGACGTTAGGGTAGGGGCGGATTAAGTGAGTTAGGGTTAGGGTGCGGGTAAGATAAGTGTGCAATAGTGACAGACTTAAGGGTTAGGGACGGATTAAGTGAGTTAGGGTTAGGGTGTGGGTAAGGTAAGTGTGCGATAGTGACGGACCTTAGGGTTAGGGTTTGGGTTAAGGTTAGTGCATAGATAGTTTTGTATGTAAGGTTTAGTGTAGGTTTGTAAGGTTTTTGGTGTGCTTGTGCTGTGTGAGTGTTTTTCTGGAAAGGTATTTGTTTTGTTGATTGTCAGGATTGTGACTTGTCGGGCATGTGAAGTTTCATGTTTTTGAACTTTCAGTTTTGTCATGTCGGTTATTTAATTGTCAGTGTTTTGGCATGTCGGTGTTATCAGGTAGACCCATACACACACACACACACACACACACACACACACACACACACACACACACACACACACACACACACACACACACAAACTTGTGTGTGTGTGTGTGTGTGTGTGTGTGTGTGTGTGTGTGTATATATATATATATATATATATATATATATTTTTTTTTTTTTTTTGCAACTTTTATAATTTTATAATAAGTTTATAATATTAGGGAAGTAGGGAAGCAGAGAGGTTGAGTGTTTAAAGATGAAGCCTTAAAGCTTCAGGGTTCAAGTCCTGGACTCTGTCACTGTTTGTGCTAAGTTTACATGTTCTCCCTGTACTTGAATATCTGCATCACTCCAATTTCCTTTCTGATTCCTCTTACCCCTCAAAATGAATACTTAGGTACACTAGATTATGTAAACTATCTCTCTCTCTCTCTCTGTACAAACACACACACACACACACACACACACACACACACGCGCACACACACACACACACACACTCACACACACACACACACACACACACACACACACACACATATATATATATATATATATATATACATATATATATATATATATATATATATATATGTCTATATTAAATCAGCGAACGCTTAAAAAAACAAACGCTGATTTAATAACCCTCTTTAAGTGAAAGTTGAATATTCCGAACACTCGGAAAAGTGATTTTTTTCTGAAGGAAAAAAAAATCGCTGGGCCGTTTTTGGGACGTTGCCATTTCCTCCACTGTGGTGCGATCTCGGAGTTGGTATATTTAACTAGGGGCATGCGGGGGCCAACCCCCCCCCCCACATTGGAGAGGGTGGAGGTTTATTTACTGTTTGGAAGTTTTTTTTTTTTATTTTTTTTTTTGTGGAACAGCGATTTTTTTCCCTGGGAAAAAAAATCGCTGTTCTGAGTGTTCAGGATTTTAAGCTTTTGCTTAAAGAGGGACGCTAAATCAGTGATTACCTTTTTAAGCGTTCACTGATTTAACATAGACTCTCTCTCTCTCTCTCTCTATATATATATATATATATATATATATATATATATATATATATATATTTATGTGTGCATGTGTATAAATATTCATACACTTTATATATGTTTACACTTAAATTAGGGCATATGGTAATTAATTAGCAGTCATTACAACTGAGTGTCATTCTATCATTTCCAGCTTATCTAAAATCCTGATAAATCTAAAATAACTAGTGTTCTTTTGTAGCAGGGATTCAGCACCACCATTACACTTCTGCTACACATGTACCCCCCCCACACACACACACACATAGATAAATAGATTGATATATAGACAGACAAGTGGATGTACAGCTAGAAAGACAGATAGATAGATGGATAGATAGACAGGCAGAACAATAGATAAATAAATGGTTATATAATGGCCAATGCCATGGCCAAAAAGGTCAACTAGATCTCCTATCTTTTTAAGAAATATTAAGTCCTGATCCCACAACATTAAAGTCCTACTATTGTCAGTCCACAATGGTCAATGTAAGTGTGACCCAAAATACTGTTCAACACACTTTCACTTTGACTACAATGAATTTGGCCCAAAGGGAATTATTTTTGTGTTTGTGTGTGTGTGTGTGTGTGTGTGTGTGTGTGTGTGTGTGTGTGTGGGATCAGGACTTACACACACATATATATATAGATACATATATATATATATATATATATATATATATATATATATATATATATATATATATATATATATATATATATATATATATACAGAGAGAGAGAGAGAGAGAAGGAAGGATATATAGTTACGGCCTAGCCATCTGGATCTGGCAGTGTGAATCTTGACTTCAGATAATTGTCACTGTAGAGGTGGTATCCCGACCCTATGTGCAAAAATGGGAAAAAGGGGTTGTGGATGGATGGATGATATGTAGTGATATGTATGTATGTATGTATACTTACTGTGACATTCCTGCTCTGGGCCAGTAATCAAGGAGCCTCAGTCCTCGCAACTAATACAAGCAAGGGACATTCACTTGGAACAAAAATAGATACATGCAGTATTTCCAGATGCAGATCTGTGCACCAAGCCCAATTTCCCTTAAGAGCACACCAGGAGCACACTCTCTATGTCCCTGCTCCAAGTAGCTGACACACAAACTCTTTCAGATTTGATTTTCATAGCTTCACACATGCACACACATATGGGAAAGGCTGGCACAGATTTAACAGCTATGCCCCCTTTGCCTAGACTATAAGGTAGATGCTGCCACCAGAACACTCCAAAGCCAGCTACTCTAAGTTCTTAAAAGAGTACTCAATTATACTGAGTAAAATTGATACTAATACAAATGGTTGTGTTTGACCAATGCAGCAAGGCTTTCAGGAGTGGCCACAGTGTCACCAGATAAATATAAAGCACTCTAAAAGGTTAAAATATCCTCTAAAAGACCACAATGAAAAGCTTAAATATATTTAATAATAAATAATAAAAGCACATGAAAATACTAAATATCAATTTACAATAAACACCAGATTTTAAATCATAGGAAATATTAAAAATAACACAGATGGAAAGATTCATACAGATACAGAAAACCAATACTTAACTAATCTCACTATATTTTCCTGACTAAAGAATTATTGTTTCCTACTTAATAAAGCAAGGCAAGATGAAGTGGGTGAGTGGTCTTGTCAGTTTCAAAACAGAGTGCCCTGAGAGTTCTGTCTCATCTAGTATTAAAACATAATTTCAGTGCTGGATTACAGAATGACATCACATGGATCTGGTCACCTGACTTCTAGTTCCCAGACTGCATCCTTTACTAGAAACTGAGCTAGAATCTTGCACATATGAGTTACCTAACACACTTATATAGCTTTGCTAAGATGTGGCATAGCATCTAGAAGCTATAAAACCACTTCAAAAACTTAGTTTACCCCTAAGGACAATACAGTAGGACTCCTAGTCTTGGTTTTCACAGACAATTTGTCTCTGGCTGCAGTCAGAAATGTAAGATATGATCTTTATGGTCTAAACTAGGTAATTTAATTTCAGACTAATTTTCAAAGTTAGCTGGACTAAGATTAACCTCTTCAATTCCAGTATCCTCTGTTATAATATATTCATTTCAATAGTTACAATACAGTGTGGCATACAGGTGTATTTCTTTTCTGTCCAACAGGACCCATTATTGGTACATTTTTAATACAAGCAGCTTTACAAATACAGTTTTCAACACAAGTATCTGTACAAATCAGCTTGACATACAAATAGCATATAATTCTTTAGAAAACTCCAGCAAGCTATGCTGTCATATGTTACACATTGACTGCCTTATTTCTCTCAGGCATAGCTGGAACTACCTCACATCATCACATCATCTCTTCCCCCTTTGAAGACTCAAGCTAACTTTCCAGTGACCCTGGAGAAATGTTGCTTAAGAGGAATGAGCCTGTCTGGGAATACATTAACCATGCCCTGTCTTGAGAACCCATCTGCACTGGCATTGCTGACCCCAGTACAGTGCTGCACTGTCATGTCATTTGCCTGCAACCCTAGGCTCCAGCTTAGTAACTTGGCATTTTGCTGGTTGGCTTGATGTAGCCATAGGCCCCATCAGACACCTCCTGCCACCCACTGCAAATATTCAGCACCAGGGCCTCCCTATCATGGTAATGCTTCATCATGTCAACATGGTACAATTTGTGCCCCTGCCTCCTGCCTAGCAGGTTTCCCATTTAGCTAACATCACTGACCTTCCTTACCACTTTGAATGGTCTCTCTCAGCCTGTCTGCAGCATATTGTGTCTGACAGGAGTGAGCACCATAACCCTCTGTCCCACAGCATACTCTCTGGCTCGAGCATTCCTGTCATACCAGACCTTTGTCTACTGTTGAGCTCCTGCCAGGTTCTCCTGGGCCAAGCCCATGAGCTATCTAAGCCTTGTCCTGAGGTTTAGGACATATGCCACAACATATTTTTTGTGGAATTTACACTCACCCTACCACTCATCACAAATCAAATCTAAAAGCCCCCTGACCCTATGCCCATACAGCAACACAAAGGGTGAAAAACCTGTGGATTCCTGGGGTACCTGTCTGTATACAAACAGCCAAAGGGGCAAATATTTTTCCCACTCTCTCTTAAACTAGTCTGCAAATGCCTGTAGAATGGTCTTTTCTGTAGAGTTTAACCTCTCTACAAGACCATTATTCTGGGGATAGTAGGGGGTGGTCTTTAGGTGCTTCACTCCACAGAGCTCCCACAGATAAGCCAGCAGGTCTGACATGAAATTGGCACCTCTGTCAGTCAATATTTCTCTCAGGAAACCTACCCTGCTGAAAATCTCTAACAAAGCATTTGCCACCTTCTCTGCCTTGATGGAGGACAGAGCCACCACCTCAGGGTATCTAGTTGCATAATCTACTACCATAAGAATATACTTCTTCTCTGTGGAACTTGGGGTACTCAGAGGCCCCACAATATACATAGTTACCCACTGAAATGGCTCCTCAATCATAGGCAAAGACATCAAAAGAGCTTTGACCTTGTCTCCTGTATTGCCCACTTTTTGGCACTGCTCACAAGTCCTACAATACCATGTTACATGTCTTGCAATCCCAGGCCAATAAAAGTTTTGCATAATGCATCTCTTGGTTTGCTTTATGCCTATATGACCTGCAAAAGGAATGTTGTGGGCTATGGCTAGAAGTGCCAGATGGTAGGCTCCAGGCATTACCAACTGCTGTATTACCTCACCCTCTACTAGACATGTCCAACCTGCAGCCCGCGGGCCGCATGCGGCCCTCAGAGCTCTTCCATGTGGCCCTCAACCTCTAACTGCAACATCGATGTACGCATGCCCCAAAACAATTTGTTTTGTTTTGTGTTTTTCGCTCCCGTGACCTGTAACTCTAATGTCGGTGTGCGCATGCACCAAAGCACCCTTCTAGTTTTGTTTTTCAGCCAAAAAAGGGTCAATGTGTTTACGCCATTATTTTGCGCCGAACAATCAGTGTGTGTGCGTGTGTGTGTGTATGTGTTCTCGCCGAAGAGGGACTCTTGTATGGATTTGCCGCCATTGCCTTTGAAAGGGACAGCAATTACCTGTGTTAATAGGTAAGTATGGAGTGAGTGCATGCATGAAAGCAGAATTGTGTGTGTGAAAGTAGAAGAGTGTGTGTGTGTATGTGTGTATATGTGTGCATGACAGAGAGAGACGCATGCACAAAGAGGCTAACAATAATCAGTCTACCTACTGAACACAAACAAGTTAGCTCACAAATATATCATACATTAAGAGTACACTTTCATTAAATTGTGGCTTTCCTGACAGGGAGAGTGTTGTATTGAACATGAACACGTACCTCTTAACTGTATGGATTTTCAAAGAATGTCTGGATTTTTGCCTCATCTTCCAATTTGTGTCTTTTGCTTAGGAAATAAAAGTAGTCATCCAAGGTAATGCAGTTCCAGGAAGTAAGAATGAGACAGCAGCCTAGGGTTAATGGGTCAGTAGTGGACTGACTATGTGGGACTGTAGCATATAAAGTTGTATTGTTTTTTCAGACAAACAAAAAAACACCTAGTACTGTTTTTTCATTGGTGGGTTCTAAGCAGTGGTAGATTGGACAACAGTAAGCATAGCTTTGGCGGATCATCAATACTGACAAATCAAGTGGGCACAATGCCATTTTTTAAATGTTGGCGATTTTAGTGTGTATGTGTGTGCTTATGTGTTGGGAGTGCTGCAACAGCAGACGATTATTAAAGACAGAGACATACGGACTGTGGAGAATATGTTTCTTTGTTTCAAAACCTAATACTTGGGTACGCATGCCAGAAGTAGATTTTTTAAGACATAGCTTCTTGCCATTTACAGTGTATGGATATTTACATTTAATGGACAATGTATTAGCGTGGGCCTGTGGGGTTCTGAAGGATGCCAAGTCTACCACTGCCAATGTCTTGTAAAGTGACCTGGAAATGGATATTGGGATGTTATTGAAAATATAGTAAGTGGGCTTAGAAATATAGTTTAATTAGCACTTTCAATTTACAGGCCATAATTTAATTTATTTCAGGTAGTCCAGATACTGGTAGATTGTATACCATTAAACTTAATTAGGGAGAGCTGTCATTCTGGGGAAACAAGCAGCCCTAGTTTCAATGAAAGCTCTGTGGTTGCTTGCAGGTAGGAAGTTGCAGGATGTTGATGCAATGTGTTTTATTATTTTTAATGCATTTGTCATTTCAAAGCATGGTTTTCTTTGATGCAAAAGAAGGCAGGACTGAATGAGCCATATAATGTTTAACTGATAATAATGGGATAGAAAGATTATAAGTTATGTATAATGTTTGCAGCTACAGTTGTTTCAATGGTGTATGTGACGCATAACTATTTTTGGGCCTGTGTCTGACTTTTATTTTTCGCTTTGTCCAGATTTCTTGCTCTAAGGTTGAGAGGTATGGTTCCATACTAAATCAGAAGTTATATTTACCTTGGAAGACTTTTCGGCATAATTATGAAAAACAGAGCCTTTTTAATATCTCTACTTATTTTCAATATAAACTGCCATGTAACCTTGCAAATAATCTTCTTATTAAGCTACTTTACTTCTTTTAGAATTGACAGGTATGATTCATCTGTTCGGACATAAGCATAGAGTGCTAATGTGACTGATTTCTTGCAGCAGTCTGTGGTTTACATAATCACAATAACTTTTCTGTGTTACTGGGTGTGTAATCAATTTAACAGTTTTAAAGATGTTTTCCAAAAATAAATAAATATATAATAAATAAATAATCCTCTCTACACTTTGAACTATTGACAATGTCTGGGAATTTGTTTTTTTCAAAAGCGAAGGTCAGTATTACAGCTCAGTAAACTGTCAGTCTGTGAGTAACTTCTGCACAAATTAAAATGTCTGAATGTCAAATGGCTTTAGATTGGAGGGAAGTTTATTTTATTTTCCATTTGTTTATCGGGAAAGTCGACTGGACACAGGTCCATTTTCAGAGGAGGCCCGAGGAGAATAGCTCCAAAAATAACACAAAATAATATAATACGATACATGAGAAAGAGAGACAGCAAATTATGGATGTAGTACTCATACAATATGGCAGAGATTACATCTCGTAACAGTGAGAATCATTGAGGTACAGAATAAACTTAAAAACATTTTTTTTAACAGTTATAATTACAGCAAGGCAAATATCAATGAGTAAAGTTTTTAGGAGAAAGCTGTTTGTACATAGCTGAAGCTCTGAAACAATCTTTTGCTATGGATTAACCTGGGGATTGACACAAGTTATATGTTTACACCAGTATGTAGCATTATAGTTTATGGTTTTCTTATTGATTTACTTTTTGCCGAGCAGTTGTTTGTTGATTTATTGATGGTCCTTTTGGTGGTGGGAAATTACATAGATGAATCCATCTCTATTATGATTTTTTTTTCAGATATTTTGACTTCCAGACAATTTCATTCAGTGAGTGAGTGTCATGTGATTACTGAGGTTGCCTATTTTACAAGTAGGGTTTTTTTGTGTGTGTGTGTGTGTGTGTGTGTGTGTGTGTGTGTGTGTGTGTGTGTGTGTGTGTGTGTGTGTGTGTGTGTGTGTAAGAGAGAGATTTAATATGTATACTGAATATAATTTTGCAAATGGAATTCTTAGTTAAACATGCCCCTCTTCTTGGGCAACTAAACTTGAGCAATCAATATTAGATCTTAGCCATCCAGCTGGGAAAGGTTAGTATGTGGATTTTCCGTCTGGTTTGATGAAGGCTATGCTACTTACCCAAGGACTACATTTATGGCTATCCATCCAGCCATCGTGTTGCTGAACTACATTGTTTGATAATAAGAGGAGCTTTTTACAGAAGTTAAAGGTTTTTGTGTCAAGAACCTGTCCATAAAAAGTGGCTTGTTTATGTTGCAGTGAAGGCTGTGTTCTTTGTAGTGAGCGTTTTAAGTATAAACAGTATTTCTGAGGTAGAGGAATTCTCTTAAGGCAGGATCTTTCTTAGCCTGGAAAGCAAGCCAATGATGAAATTTATAGGGGCCAGTGAGAGACAGAGGAAAGCAAGAAGCTTTTTAGTCTGTTTGGATAACTAAGTGAACTTAGTTCTTTGACCTTTTTTGTCAGAAATGGTTGTAGTCTTTCTTTTGGCAGGGTGTTTTGCTGAGGCACATGCCAAAAGGGGCATTGCACTCAATAATGGCTCTTGTAAAGGAAGAATACAGGGATGTTATGACCTCCTTGTCCCTGGATGAGATACCCTTACTAATGAAGTGGGCCATGTAAAAAGCTTTCCTTACAACAGAGACAACGTGGTGGTCAAAAGTCAGGTTTCTATCAACCTGGGTGCCCAAGTGCCATACGACTTATTGCGTGCTTACAACATTGTAATTAATGTGATAATTTGTGGGGACATCACTCTCCTCAAAGGGGATGATGATGCATTTTTTGGCATTTAGCTTGAGGCCATATTTCTGGCACCAGTTATTTGTTTGGGTGAGACCCTCTTGTAGCTTATTCAGAATTGTTTTATTAAGTCAGCAATGTGAATTCTTTACTTTATTGCTAGTTTGTTGGGTTATTTTTGTGGATTATAGTATTGTAGGACTGCTGATGTTGACATGTTATGTAGTTAGACTGCTGGAATGGTTTTCCCAGTGAGAAATGCTAGTGCTTTAGTGAATATCTGTTTATATATATTTATATATATATATATATATATATATATATATATATATATATATATTAACTAAGATGTTAGAGTTAACTGTTAGATTAGAGAATTAGAATGAGAATTAGAATTTTAAGGCAAATATTAGGCATTTATTACATTTATTCATTGTTCAAATGCACCTACAGTACAGCCAGGAGGTCAACTGTGGTCTTCCGGAGCAACGAGTTAACTATATGATATATTTTATATGCGGCCCCAAGACCATTTCTGTTCACTCAATGCGGCCCCAGCAAGCCAAAAGGTTGGACACCCCTAGCCCTTCATTAATGGTCTTCTCTCTATGCAGTAACCTTTTGTACCATTATACAGACTCTCCTTTTCCTCGAGGATCAGGTGCTGCCTCCCTCAAGCCTCCTCACCTCTTTCTTTGTGACCCTTCCCAGCTCCCCTTCCACAAGAAGTCTCGAATCTTCTGATAGAGGTGCCTCACTGTCAGCCTAAGTACTACCACTCACCTCTGCCCTTGCAGTTACTCTGTCCAAGGGAACATCAGTACCTACCAGCAGCTGTGGCTCATTTTCAGGCTCACTGCTACAGGGTAGGCCCCTCTCTGAAACAGCCACATCACCAGCTCCAGCTTCAGGTTTGGGGTCTATCTGGGTCTCCCCCTGGCTACCAGTCCCACATACCTGTCTTCAAGGCTAACTGCATGTCACTGCATGCACACAAGGTACTGCATTATCAAAATCCTTCCCTATCAGGACATCTAAAGGGATATCCTCAAACACACCTACTTGCTTGCTTCCTTTTTCACTCTCCCAGTCAAGGTGAACCCTGGACAAAGGCATATGGAATGGGGTCCCTCCTAAAGCTCTGACTGGACTGGACTGATCAAGCAAGTACTGCTCCTCTTTAACCACTGCAGACTTCACAATGGTTATGTCAGAGGCTGTGCCTCTCTTTGCAGTTGCCTGTTTCCATCCACTAAAATAGGATATAAACTCCGATGATAATCTGGTACCCCTGTTGTCTCCAGACAACATACCACTGGCATACTGTTATTCCGACTTAATGGACCCCCACCTTTCATTCCTCCCTTGCTTCCATGGACATCTATATGCTACATGGCCTCATTGGTTACATTTAAAACATCTAACCATTGCTCCTGGCCGTGTACCTGAAATAGTGGCTTCCCCTGTCACTGGTGTACTCTGTTGATGTGATTTAGGTTGCTCACCATGGGTTCCCTTATATCCATGTGCAGCACTGGGTATCCCCTTCTTGTGCAGTGACTCCCTGCTTGTGAAGTAGAGATCCCCTTTTATTATCCAGCTCATCTTCAGAGTTACAGTCCTAGTCTGCCAACCAGATTCTCATGTTCTCAGGCAAAGTGCTAATGGCTTGTTCCCTCACCAAAAAGTCTGCTAGCCTTTAAAAAGTAGTGACCTGACACCCACTCACCCACCTATGAAAATAAGTGCTTAACACAGCAATATAATCACATACACTTTCATCTGCTTTGCACCTCTGCTCATGAATATTTTTCTCTGTAAGATTCAGGTGTTAACTTAAAACATTATAATAAACATTGTTTAACTTTATCATATTTTAGGGAATCAGTATCAGACAATTTATAAACAGCATTTACAGCTTTACCGTGGGATAATGGGGTCAGGAACTGTACCCAGAGCCCTTGGTCAGCTTTATACTGTTTACATACTCTTTGAATTATATGAATAAAGCTATCAAAATTATCACTCTCTGTAAACTGTGGAAGAAATTTACTGACCTTTATTGCTTCTGGGGTTCTGTTATTCCTTTCCCCATTACCACCATGACCCTGATGAAGTGTCGACATCTCCCTCTCATATTGGTGCTGTTTCTCATTTTCTTCAGCTTCCAAATGCCACAGTCTCTCTGCTGATTCTAACTCCATATGTTTTGGCTGCTGTAGTCTCTCTGCTTATTCTAATTCCAAGTGTTTGGCCTCCAGTTCAAGTTTCTTTAAACCCAGATGGGTTTTTAAATCCTCTGAGGAAAAGATGAACTGTCCTTTTTCTGAGGGCTAGAAATACTCATCACCAGACTGGTTATTGTCCTGGTGGCTGGTTTGGACTACAGCTGTGACTAAGACTGAAACCATTTCATCTTTAGTGAGGTTGGCTTGCACCAGTCCTTTGGATTCACATACCTTGGCCAACTGGTTCTTTGTCAGCTTGTCATAATACTCTGCTGACATCTTTGCCTGCTTTCTCTGACTAAACTAAACTAACAAAAATAAATAAAACTGTTGTGAAAATGATACTCTGCATGTTTGTCTTGTGGCTGCTGAGAGCACGCACACCTTCAGTGACAACTGATTACAGGCTACAGAAATTCAATTAATATCCCACCAATGCTCATTAATATGTGACATCCCTGCTTTGGGCCAGTAATCAAGGAGCTTCAATCTTCATCACTGACAGCAATCAAGGACGTTCACTTGGAACAAAAATAAATGCACACAGAATTTCCAAATGCAGCTCTCTGCACCATGCACAATTTCCCTTAAGAGCACACAGGGAGCACACTCAGTCCTGGTGCAGGGTTTCCCTCTGTCTCTATCCTTTCCAAATAAGACTCCCCACTGACACAGCTCTAGATCTGAGTCTTCAGCTGAGTGTTCCAAGACAAGTCCACCACCCTCTCTCTGAAACCAGTGCTCTGTGTCCCTCCTGCAAGTAGCTGACACACACACACTCTTAGAGATTTCATTTTTACACACACACACACACACACACACACACACACACACACACACACACACACACACACACACACACACACACACACACACACACACACACCTGGGAAAGGCTGGCACATATTTACCAGCTATGGCCCTTTTGCCCAGACTATAAGGTAGATACTGCCACCAGAACACTCCAAAACCAGCTACTCTAAGGCTCTTACAAGGGTACCCAGTTCTTCTTCTTCTTCTTCTCCTTTTGGCTTTTTCCCTGTTAGGGGTCACCACAGCAGAACAATGGCCCACAGAATGATTGGCAGTTGAGTTTTACTGTGTCAAGTTGACAGCCTGGTGCCCAACCTGGTGCCCAGCCTTCCACAGAAGGCACAGACATGCACACACTCACACCTAGGGCAAATTTAGTGTCCAATCCACCTTCAGCATGTCTTTGGGATGTGGGAGGAAACCAGAGCACCTGGAGGAAACCCATGTGACCACAGGGAGGACATACAGACTCCACACAGAAGGCATCCCAGCCAAGAATCGAACCAGAGAACCTATTGCTGTGAGGAGGCAATGCTAACTGCTGCACCACCATGACCACCCTTACAAGGGTACCCGATTATACTGAGTAAAATGAATGCTAATACAAATGGTAGTGTTTGACCAATGCAGCAAAGCTTTCAGGAGTGGCTATAGTGTCACCAAATAAATAAAAGAACTCTCAAAAGTTAAACTAGTCTCTAGAAGACCAGCCACAATTAAAAGTTTAAATATATTTAATAATAAAATAATAAAAGAACATGAAAATACTAAATATTTCTTAACAATAAAAATGAGAGTTTCAATCACACAAAATATTAAAAATAACACAGATGGAAAGATTCACACAAATGCAGAAAAACAATACTTAACTGGATGGTGCAGTAGTTCAGCAGTTGTGTTGTTGCCTCACAGGAAGATGTTCTCCAGTTCATTTCTTGGCTGGGGCACCTTCTGTGCAGAGTCTGCATGTCCTCCCTGTGTCCATGTGGGCTTCCTTTGGGTGCTTTGGTTTCTTCCCACATTACAAAGACGTGTCTGGACCATTTCTCCCTGGGCCTCCATTGAAAATTGGCTTTGTTCCAAGTAGGACTTTCCCAGTAAACAAATGTTAAATAAATATATAACTAATCTCACTGTATTTTCCTGACTGATCTAAAGAATTAATGTTTCCTACTTACTTAATAAAGCAAGGCAAGATGAAGTGGGTGAGTGATCTTGTCAGTTCCAAAACAGAGTCCCCTGAGACTTCTGTCTCATTTATTTATTTCCAGTTTGATGACCAGGGAGGTCCACTGGGTTCAGGGGGCCTATTTTCACTGGAGGCCCGGGGAGAAAATTTCCGCATTACATAGTTTAGTTACATATACAATCATAGTAAAGAAGACGCAATTACAATTTCATTCCATGCTAGAGAACAGGAATAAATTCTTTAGTTACATAGTACCTAAATATTTAGGATGGCAGTGGTAACTTAATTGAAAGGTAGAATAAAGACTTAGAAGGAAAAGAGAGAAAATAAAGAATAAAAGGTGGGATGGGTTATTTATAATACGAACAATTATGTTATTTACAATATGTACATTTATGCTAGGTTAGCTTGTACTCAGAGTTAGTCAAGAGTTAAAGAGGTGGATTGATTATTAGGCTAGGTGGGGAGAGTGCAGTTGCATTTCCTGTTAGAGGAAAGGTAGGAATGTAGCTGAGCTTTAAAGTTTTCATAGTTTTTACAAGTCCTTAGAGAGGAAGGAAGAGAATTTCATTTTTTAGCTAAGGAAAAGGATAGAAGAAGCTGACCAGCAGGACGATTGGGTTTGTGGACAGTGATTAGGTTTTGGTGAGTAGGTCTTAGAGTTCTCTAAGTGGTGTAAGTTGCTGGGCACTTAGTAGGTTGGAAAATTAGTCTGTGGGCTGTAGTAATTTGGAGATAGTCTAGATGGTTGGAGAGTTCAAGCCAATTTAACAAATGAAGGGCAGTACAATGATGGGAGGAGAATTTGGTTTGGTTGCAAATTTAGAAATCTTATTATAACAGACTTCCAATACGGAGGAGAGAGAGGCAGATAAGTTTGTTAGTAGAGGAGTACCCATACATTAGTGAGGGGAGTAGACAGATAATGGTGAGAGTTTGTCTGGTGGAAGGAGAGAGAAAGTGGATGTTTCTGTATAGCATATCAAGTTTTATATGGGTTTTCATAATGTTTTGCTGGATGTGAGTGTCGAATTTTAGGTGTTCATCAATAGTAACCCTTAGTAGTTTAGTGAAGGGAACAACCTCTATAGTAGAGTTGCTTTGGCTAATCATTTAGAATCATTTCAGTGTTGGATTACAGAATGACATCACATACATCTGGTCACCTGACTTCTAGTTCCCACACTAACCCCTTTACTAGACATTCAGCCAGAATCTTGCACATATGTGTTACCATACACTCCCATAGAGCTTTGCTAAGATGTGTTACAACATCTAGAAGCTATAAAACCATTTCAAAAACTTCCACCCTTCCAGTGTAGCAATTAGTTCACCCATAAAGATAATACAGTAGGATTCCTAGTCCTGGTTTTCACAGACATTTCATCTCTGGCTGTAGTCAGAACTATAAGATACAATCTTTATTGGCTAAATGACCAGGTCATTTAATTCCAGACTATTTTTCAGAGTCACCTGGACTGAGATTAACCTCTTCTCTTCCAATATTCTCTGTTACAATATATTAATTTCAACACTTACAATACAGTCTGACATATAGGTAAATTTCTTTGATGTCCAGCAGGACCCACTGTAGGTACATTTTGAACACAATCACCTTTACACATATAGTGCTCAACACAAGCATCTGCACAAATCAGGTTGACATACAAATGTCATATAATTCTTTAAACAACTCCAGCTAGCTATGCTGGCATATGTTACACATCCACTGCCTTACTTTTCCTGGCATAGCTGGCACTGCCTCACATCATCATCACACTTACATGCAGTTCCAGTACTGAAACCCATACATCTAAAAGTCAAGGTTCCCCAGTGCCAAAAACAAAAGCTCAAAATACAAAAGGGCAAACATATAAACTGTTAAGTATTTTTTGCAAAGGGAGCTAGCCCTTACCCCCTCCAAACTTACAAACATATATAATGCAAACTCCACAGCTGCATAAACACAAAGAAAGGAAAAGTTTCACAAGCAAAGTAATTTTTATTTATTTTACATTTGTTAACCGGGAAATTCCGACTGGACCAGGTCCATTTTCAGCGGAGGCCCGGGGAGAAAAGCTCCAGCATCTAGTTGTACAAAAACATTACAGCAAGTATAATACACAAATAAGATGTAGTAAACAGGTTACAGCATATATGGTAAACATAGTAATATAACAAGAAATAACTAAAAGCACTCCAAATAAATGATGGTATAGAAAATAAGTAAAATGACAATGTCAGTTATACATTGGTAAGAGAAGAAAATATATTAAGTAAATTCTACAGTTAAAAGTTCAACTTTTAAATGAACAAGCATGCAGGTGATCAGAGATCAATGGACACTTAGAAATCACACTAGCAGTGGGGAAAAAACTACCAGTATTCTATTTCTTGGTGTATTTCTGCCTCAGGCACCTGAAGTTCAAGGGAAAGCATATTGCCAATGTATAGAAAATTCTATACATGCACCTATACACACACACACACACACACACACACACACACACACACACACACACACACACACACACACACAATCCCAAATCCTCTGACAATTATATATACCAATTCCAAGACTGCACTAAAATGGAGAAAGAATAAAATCCCCAGTCCTTGCTTTTCTGTAATCTTGAATAGAGAAAGAGCAAGTAAAGCTCAATCAGCTGATTTTTGATGAACTGCATTCACATTTTCTACATTTGACAAAGTGAACTGTCGATCAAGTAGAAGTAACCCATATATCATAGAAGATATGTATATATATATATATATATATATATATATATATATATATATATAATGTATATATATATATATATATATATATATATATATATATATATATATAGTCACATATGTGTATGTTGTGTGTGTGCATGCTGTCATGCATGTGCCCGTGCATGTGTGTGTATATGTATGTGTGTGTGGGGAGGTGTGTGTATGTTCTTGCAAGTGTCATATATAATATGCTTTGTGGCCATGGTTATTGCTCAAAAGGTTAATCAGTTCCTTGACCTGGTGAAGAAATACATTTAATTAAATTTGATAACTGTCATGTCATAAAACACTTGTGTTTAGAATAGCTCTCTCTCTCTTGGAATGCTGATATAGATTTCCTCTACAAAGGATTCTTGAAAGTGGAGTGCTTGCTTCTGCTTAAAAACTTCCAAAAGACCAATTAATTATTTTTGGCAAATGAAAAACAAAGGAATTTACTGAAGACAACAAAGAAACAACTGAAAGGTAGCAGGGGAAAATGCATGTGTAACGATTCACCTCAATATTACAAGAGCAGGAAAATGTAACATTAGAAATATCCCCCTATAAACACAGACGTGTAGACATGCCCTCTAATCACTTCTTGTTACAACCTGCAGGGCCCACGTTAGCGTGATGACCTCAGAAATGACCTTGTAATTGCTTTTGAAGGCCCAGGAGACTCGATGTTCTTTTCTACCTGCCAAATTAAACATTTCCCTCCTTTCATTGTACTGTTTGCACCTTAATCAATGCACAGATAATTTTTTTTTTCAAAGACATTTTGTCTACCTCCCAGACATATGACATTCTCTAATGAAAATGCATTATCTTGTTTTCCCCAGGTGCAGAGTGTAATGGAATCAAATGATGGTCACATTTATTGTCAAATACCAGCCTGCTTGAGGGAAAATAATATGCATAACCATAATGTTTAAGAAACATATTAGAATTCTTGGTATTGAAATGAATAATATGTACATTATGAGAAAATGTTTATATTCTTTTTTTTTCTTTTTTATAATTAAAGTGCGATGCTGAGGAAGTTTGAATATTTTCTTGCGTACTGTATCAGTGACGAAAGACATAGCTATATAGGGTAGCAGATATTAAGCACTGAGAATCTGTTAATCTTTAAAGAGATGTTTTTAACCATTTTATAAGATCATTTTTTGATCCTAAGTGCTGCCCACATTTTCAGTGTGTAAGACTGTAAACAACCACTCACTGCTTTGTGTGACTGTTACAGCGAGAAAAGAAACGGAAACTACTGAAGCATGAGAAAATAAGTGACTGAGCAACTGAATTAAGGAAACTCGATCTTTCTGTTCATACCTGACAGCTTGAAGTAAAAGAGAATCTGAAGAAAAAAAATATTTCCCCTTCATATTCTAAGAAGAAAGAGAAGGTTTTAAGTTTCAAAATACATACCCGAAAACAAAGTGTATGGGTGCAACCTACCACTTAACAAATACTCATAATAACTTTATATACACTTTTATATAAGAGATGCACACACTGCATACACACAGTATTTTTTTATTAGTGTTGTATTGGAGACTTTTAAAACTATACACCTTGTAACGAAAATCTGAAAAAATGCAGTTCATTCTTGCTTAATTATTAATATCATGGCAGTACACAGCATTTTACATTTAAAAAGTTCACTGCTTAGATGTACTTGAATATAACAATAAATCCATTTTTTCCTTTGGGTATAATATTGCTACCATTTTTGTAACCCATAGTCATAAACCCCTTACATTGATTATTTGGTTGAGCTTAATCTGTTTCCTGTTCCTTGACCTTGGATGTAAATAAAATAATAAAAAAAAAAAACATTAATAGCCTTCTGTATTGCAGAAGGCAGTGAAACTAATGTTTTAAGATGTTTTATGATTTCACTGACCTTCAGACCAAGTCTTTTGAAATTACTGAAGCACTACAAATAAATACAGTTCACAAGCAGGAGGACTCAGGCATGAAATGTTCATATTAGGCAATCATTTTGGGCTGCATACTATTTATATTTGAATACTTTAGCATACAGCATTTTGGTGTGTCTTTATACAAAAATTCTGTGTGGTTCTGTCAGAATGTGATGCGTGAGTGAATTGACTGTGAGTAAACCTGCAATGTAGTCAATTCATGCCAAATGTCACATTTTCTTTCTATGCAGACTTTGCATTTTGTCCTTATCTGCACTACTGGTGTTTCTTTTTAATGGTGCTTCCAATACTGCAAAAGAAATGAAATTGGAAAAGCATTCTACTTTAAAGATAACAGCAAATGACAAAGGGCTCAAAATATGCTTTAGTGCATAAGCACGGTAGACAGAAATATTAGAATTATGGGTTATTTAGTTCAAAGCCAAGATTTAGTTCAACTTATTGTCAGGTCTGTTGTCTTGTGTGTATGAGCAAATAATTTCTGAAAACCTTCGTAATGCTATCAACCTAGGCTTTGTTTCTTTTCTTGGATATTGTAGCATTAGTTAGGATTCAATATAAAATAAAGGCATGTATATTTTTAATCAGATATATCGACAACCAATTTTGTGTTTATTGTTTCTTGATAGTAGTAAACTGATTTACTAACAGACGGCATATAAAAATTGTAACCTTTTTTCATATGGTGCTGTTTATTAACTGAATGCTTGTCTTTTTTCACTAAATAATTATTATATCATTTATTCAATGAAAAACATCAACAATCAACAGCAGAAGTAATTGCACTGTAGAGGACAATGGAACGGAGGTGTTTCACAGTGAGAATGGTAGCACGTAAGTCTTTAATGTAGATTCTACCTCTGTAACATTCAAAAAAAGCAAAGCATCGAAGGATTATAGCATTCAGTGCTTGAGGAAGTGGTGCTGAGAAAAGAGACACTGAATAATGAGGAATAATGAGACCGTATGCTAAAGACCTCATACTTAAGGCTGACTACAAAATACTTTCTCATAGGTGTATTAAAGACAAGGTGGTTTGAACTGAAACAGCAAGCTGACAAGGAAGACATAGTGAAGGGGGCATTGGAAGTAATGGGAAAGAGACAGTCATGATAATTCAGAACTCGACTGAAGACGCAATCAAAAAGACTGAAGATGAAGGCAAAGAAAAAAAGTTTGTATGGTAGTCCTGATCTTGCAAAGGAAAGCATAAACCCCTGGTGAACAACCAAGAGTTATGAAACCACCCATTGTAAGTAAGAGTGAAAAGGACATGTACACAGTGAGAGATATTTTATATGTGATTATGTAAATATTTATTTAGTATATCAAAGACTTACTCTGCATTTAGCATGCATATGCTGCTATCCTAGGAATGTTTTGTATAAATAACAGTACTTTTTAATCTGTATTGGTACATTGTGCTTTCTAAAATGATAAGGCAACTTCTAAGACATGTATCAGGACATTGTGACTAGCTTATACACCCATTTAACAAATGTGAACAGAGAACAGCTTAGCAGCAATCAGCTCCTAAGCAGAGAGTGAGGTCCTGAAGGGGAAAGATATTCCCTTAACCTCATGCAAAGGAGGAGGTGGTAAAGGCTCAGATAATGGAGCTGCTACTGTCCAACACTGATCACAGTGGAGTGTGTTAAACCAGCACTATGTTTATACAGGCCTGTGCTATAAGAAGAGGGATGTGGAACCACAGAAAAGTAGTTTCAATTAGTTGAGAAACAAAAGGATAACTAATATGGAGGACTGACATGAAGTGAGAGTGGCAGAGCTGATATTCCTATGTCAGTGGAAGGCTGCTCTGAAGGAGGTGATAGCCAGTCTAGGTAAGGAGAGATATAAGACTGGTTATGAATAAAATGAGGTTCAATGAATCCTGAACGTGTTTCATATCAGCATCAGTTTTTCAGGATATTAAAAGTATTGATCAAGGCTGCATTAAACAGGCATCATTTTAATGACAGTACATGGAAGAATTTAAATACTTTTGTAACTGAATACAAACTGTTTTCCATGTAGGGTCAAACAGCCATGCTCCTTTCTTGCAAGGTTGACACCATGCCTACTCACAATGATAATTAACTCTGATGTCTCTAAATCTAGGGGAAAATCTAATTAACTGCGATGCAGTGGCATCAACTAAAATTTGTCATATGTTTAACAGATAGATCTTCAACAAACTCTACCTCAATTAAAATAACAATGACCTTTCACAAGAACACTTTGTCAAAAATGATATATCTGAAGTTAAACATCCCTAAACTGAACTTTTCAATAATCTATGTTTTTTAATGTCAGAAGTGAAGTAAAATCAGGAATGATGGAAGGCTCACAAACTTTTTACACATTTTTATAAGAATTAGTTTAAAAGAGGATGGAACAATAACAAAGTTAGCAGTGCTGTTTCATACTTACTTGATTCTCCAGTGGCTTCTGTGCACGGTCTCTATGCCATTTTTGTGTCAGGGTGGGATTTTGCTAGGTGTTGTTTTTCCACCTACCTCCCAAAGATATGATGTATTTGAGTTTTGCCTGTATATGTTATATGTGTGCATATATTGCTTTAGACTGGTATCCTTCTCAGAATTAATTTCACTGCTTTGCACCAACTGAATGACTGTATAGGGTCTGGCACAACTGGGATCAACAAATGTTTTTTTAAGCCTCTGTTTTTGTGTATCAGTGTTTGGTGGCAGCCAGAGACATTAGTCTCTACAGTGTATGATAGTATAACAAACGGGAAAGGTTTGAAAGAGGTAATATCATTAGTACAGTAAAGCATGCTGGGTGGACAGCTAAGACAGATAATGCCACATGAGTTTGTGTCTATTATAGGCTAAGTGTGCATCAGTCTGATGGTCATGATAAGTGGTTAAGCTTTATTTTCTAACACAGATGTAGCAGCACCTAAATGACAACTGTTTATCGAAGAAGATTCTTAAAAAAATATGTTGTTGTTATTACACAGCAAGTTCTATTATTATTATAACATATGATTATTCAGGATAAGTTCTCTACCACCTATATTTCAAAGAATAACTTATTCCAGGATATGAATATCACTGTATGCTTTGAAGAATTGTTGACATTTAGAATCCATGGAAACTAGATAAAGGGGAACAAACACTCAAAAATTTGGTCTGAGAGTTTAGAAAATCAGAATATGAATTTGACAAGTAACAGATTGAAAACCAGTGTCATATGATCTTGAAGTGAATTCACAGACAAATCAGATAATGAACGAATTAACAATTTTACAGAAACACTGTGATAAGACTAAAAGTACAACAGTCACAACCACATTCAAAGGCATTCCAACAATTTCAGACTCTTCCAGTTGTGGATTTATAGTGTACTAAGATGTGCCAATAAGTGAAAGTTTCCCACAAAAGCCACCTAAAATATGGATACAGAATGCGACTGCATATGCACAAGCTGTACTCTCTCCACTACTAAACTGGTTTCAGCTTGTATGCTTGGTCTCCATTTGAGTTTCTGCAAGCTATAACAAGCAAGAATAAAAATATGTCTTCAAGGTTTATGTCTTTCCTAAACTACTAAAAATGATTCATTTGTGAAAAATCAAATAAGTTAAGCCAACCAAGGAGTCATGATTTGTACATATATATGGAACTGAGCATTTTTTTCCAAATAGCAATCTTTCAATAAAAACAATTGGCATAGTTATACAGCATTGGGAATATGTCCGTTTGTTGATGGTAGTTTGGAGGAATGCAAATCAACCCAAAATACTTAGTAGAAAGCACTTTCAGTGACAGTAGAGGATTCCCTTTACCAAGCTATCTTGTGACACTAGGTATATTTAAGTTCTGGAGGGTAGTGGGTATCCCCCCTCACACAGGGATGCAGGTGGGCTTGCCTCCCTGCAAAAATGTTTTTTTTTTTTTTTTTAAGTTTTGCCCAACGTGGTTATGGCTATATGCAGTTGGTCAATTTGCATTCAACCAACTGCCTTAAGTGTATTGACATGAATCCTCTTGCATTATGTTCGAGTCCACATATGTATTATATAGATAAAACATGAAAAATATATTATAAAAATGTTAAAGGGCATGTTGAATCTATACTGAGCTGCAAACACAGGGGATATTTACAAGATGCAGAAAAAAGTGATTCAGATCAGTTATTTCTAGCACAGACTTAGCAGCATCTTAACAGCAATTGTTCACTGAAGAAGATTCTTAAAAAATATGTGGTTGTTATTACACAGCAAGGTCTGTTACTATGGCTATTCAGGATACATTCTCCACCAGTTATATTTCAAGGAGTATCTTGTTCCAGGAAGAATTGTTGGCAATTAGAATCTTTGCAAACTAGAGGAACAAAGACTTAAAAATTTGGTCTGAGAGTTCAAAAAAAATCAAAATATGAATTTCACAAGTAACAGACTGAAAACAAGTGCCATGTGTTGCACTGGAAAGCAACATTCCCTTAATGCAGAGAAAGGAAAGACTATTCTTTATGTGGCTCTCACAAATTCTGTTTTTTTTTTCCTGCCCCCCTGACAAAATGACTGATATATAAGTCAGTGACTGCAGTTAGTCAAGGATGAACACAGTGACCTTGAAGACCATTGTTATCTTCATAAAAATATTTTGGCAAAAGTATTTATAATTATTTGTTCTATTGAGAAATGGATCAGCAACAGATGAACAGAGAAACCATTTTTTGTGCCGATGACTAGTGTGGGCAAAAGTAAGAGCTCAGTGTAGTTCACGTCTAGACTCTAGCACTTAACACGCCTGTATTATAATCTGATTTTTATTATAAGCTCATTATCACTTCCGTCGCTGCATATTCAATACAAAATAAAAATGAACAATAAGCAGACTCTTAGACTAACTAGCATACATTTCCAGTTTATAAAACTAAGTGCAGATGTAGTTAAAGCTGTCCACATTAACTACTCACACTCTGTATCCACATTAACTGCTCACATTCTATGTGACCACATTATCTACTCACATTCTATGTGTCCACATTAACTACTCACACTCTGTATCCACATTAACTGCTCACATTCTATGTGACCACATTATCTACTCACATTCTATGTGTCCACATTAACTACTCACACTCTGTATCCACATTAACTGCTCACATTCTATGTGACCACATTATCTACTCACATTCTATGTGTCCACATTAACTACTCACACTCTGTATCCGCATTAACTACTCACATTCTATGTGACCACATTATCTACTCACATTCTATGTGTCCACATTAACTACTCACACTCTGTATCCGCATTAACTACTCACATTCTATGTGTCCACATTAACTACTCACATTCTATGTGTCCACATTAACTACTCACACTCTGTATCCACATTAACTGCTCACATTCTATGTGACCACATTATCTACTCACATTCTATGTGTTCACATTAACTGTTCACATTTTACTGTTCACAAGGTGTTTCCCTGGGCTGCAAACCTGGTAACCAGAATCTAACATCTGAACAACTGGGAAGTGACACTTCGAAAGCAAATACAACCTTATCCCACAAACTTCTCCAAATGGGATAGTCTTGTAGCAAGTGAAAAATATGCTACCTCATCTCCACATTTTAAAAAGCACTAAACCCATCATCTTTTCACAAAAAAACATATAGGTAATCTCTGCCAAATATATACCCTGTTAAATAAAGCAAATGTCAAGGAGATATGTTTCCATTTATTTCAGGACATCAGAAGTTCTCACCCCATCCCTTCTCACTAACAGACTCTCCTAAAATTATTCTCATTTAATCTATTTAATCTTTGTGTACTAAAATATATTTACATCATTTCTGTGCAAAACAGGTAATCCATTATGGGAACTACTGGGAAGAAAGATCAGAGAAGACAAACTATCCATTCAAAATCTGTAAAAAACTGGAATCACTTGAACTAAGCTTTGCAATTGTAAAAACTGTCATCAGATCAGTTTGCATACTCTCATCAGAGTCTGATAGTTCCTATGCAAATAAACTTACAGACACCTCCTTCATATAAGAGTGCCCAAGACACATATCCTACTTTCACTCAATTATGCTAAAAGATGAGGGATCTACTATATAAGCTCCACTATCCCAAATCTTATCCACGGGTCTATAGTTCAGGACAAAACTTCTCATCCAGTGCTAAATATTTTTCTCAAAACCCTTGGATCTTGCATTTTCATGTTTTTATATGACACCCAGAAAAATTGATCACATGTATCATAAAATGTACATGTAAAACCCAAAGTTGATATGGAGTGGCTTTAGAGTCCAAAAACTGACCTAAGGCTGTCTTCCATATGACTCTAAGTAAGGCAATTCAAGATGCTCATCATTAGATCACTGTTGCAGTAGCTTAAGCTGTATGGGACATTTATTTCCAATTACTGGATTACTGGCCAGCTTCCAAAGCTTTAGGTCACACTCTACACACAGTAATCCCAAGAAACTCATACAGAGTGGTATAAAGACAGTGTTTGGTGAGCCAAACTCTCAGAACTTTCTTATTACTGAAGTACCTGCAAGTCTCGCTCTCTGCTGCAGCTTCAATGGTTTTGGTGTTTAACTAGCATTTTAGAAAGTTAGGCAGATAAGTACCTCTTTGGGGACTCCCTTCATTTTGTACCATTCTGCATGAGAAAAAGTTTACCTTTTCTGTCAGAGTTTTTTGCTGGGTTTTAGTGTTAGTGTTTTTGGTGGTTGTCACTAAAGCATTTTACCTAAAGTCTTGCCTCTGGAATCATGGAGGAAGATTACAGTACTAAGCATCCACTACCCATTTTTCAGAGACTTTTTTTCCAGAGATTGATAGGTCTGGGTCATGGCTCCTGCGATATGCACCCTAAACCACAAAAAGAGAAAAGTTGTAAGGGAGGCTTCAGTCTTAACTTTAGCTTTCTCCTTGCTTTGGCCATTGTTGGGTGATTCTGTTGTGGACATATCAGGCTCCTTGGACCTCTCATTAGCCTGCCTTGGTCACTCTGATGCTACTCCATAGGAAGCTGCTAAGGGCTGAGAGTCAGGCATGTCCTCTGTGGCTGTTCAGATGTCCCCTTTGGGCAAGGGAGAATCACTCTTGTTGGCATTGTAGGAGACAGTGGACATGGTTTCTTTCTGGATCTTCTCTGAGGGGCTTGATTTCCAGACTAAAGATCTTCCCTTGGGAAATTCTTTTTTACTAGGGTCTCCCAGGAAAAGGACACATAAAATTAACTACAACAGACAAAGAAGACTGGCTGGATTTTGCTAAATGTTTAATTAAAGCCTTTCAGCCACTGCATTCCTTCATTTAAAAAGGAAAATTTTAAAAAGGAAAAGATTTTTCTCTTTCTCAGATTCTGGTTCTCTGTATGAAGGGACGGGAATTAGACTTTGATTATGTTTCTCAAGTTCTTAAACTAACAAATGGGGAATCTGACAAAGAAGAATGTGTTTCTTCAGAGTCTCCATCTGAAGATTTGTCTTTCTCTAATACTATTGCCAAGCTGAGGGAATTATTTCAGTTGGAACAAAAATAAATACCTGAGTTCCAGCAGAGATAATATGAAATGCTAAATAAGGCTTTTTCTCAACTTCCTCTGTTTCTCTCGTTTTGTCAGCATTACAAGATGCTTTACTTGCACCAGCAGTTGGTCTGACATTTATCCACCTGCCCCACCTCTCAGTAGTCTGATAAATTATACAAGGTTCTTCAGACACACACATTTCTTTATTCAAACCTTGAGTTGGAACCTGCAGTAATTACTTTGACAAAACAATCTTCTGCCAAACACCTTTTGGCAGCTAATTCTACTCCTGACCAGGTCTGGGAAAAAAATTTCTATTTTTAAACACTTACCCTTTTTTACTGGTTTCCTTTAACAATATTAAAAAGTTAATTGTTGACTTTCCTTCTTCAGTGGTTAAGTCTGAAGCATAGTAACATTGCCATCCTACTTTAAAGTGAGAAAAACGTTTTGCTAAACAAAAAAGCTTTGGAAGGATCATCAGTTTAAGTGTATAAATTATAGATAATATATAACAAAACTTCACCTCACAACATGTATTTGCACTCAGAAAGCAAGACTTTTGTGTTAATTAGCAAGCTTTCATAATCTTGGACAAAATTTGTCAGCATATATTTTATTTTCACATTACGTTTCAGTTGTAATTATATCAGAAGCCCCTTACAAATTATACATGCCATATTCAAAGCAAAAAAAAATGCAGACTTGTGTTCATTTATTTTAGTCAAACACATAAAAAAACCTCCAAAAGGTGAGAAAACTGTGCAAAACCAACTTCCAGTCAAGTAAAGGGATCTCCCACTCTTTAAACACACTTGCAACTTTTGTGACTAGTTTAAATACAATGGTTTGGAAGGGTACCCCGTATTGTTATTTGAGTACACTGGGTATGATTAATTATACCCTTCCTCACTGATCACAGTAAAAATAGTGTCATGGTGGACCTTACTAAAACTGCAAATAGATTTAGTACTAAATCACTGGAGGTGGTAGAGAGAAGTCAAGTACATTTACTGAATGTTGTAGACTAAATACATCAGTCGAAAAGACACCCATTAGCTGCCTTACGGCACTGTGGAACTAATGCAGCGCATACTATAGCATTACAAAATGTAGGAAAAACAGCTGGAAATCTACAAGTACAATAAATATATCACATAATATCCATTAAGTCACCTCTGTTTATTTGTTGTTAGTTCCTTCCCAATCTTTATTGCAGTGTCTTTCTTATTTTTCTTCTCCATAAGCCTTATTTCCATGGCCATCGGATCAGATGTAGTGAAATAGACAGTGTCCTTCCCTTCAATCTACCCAAGCAAATAAGAAAAACAATAAAAATCTGTTCAGACTGATCGGGGAAAACTGTAAATTAAAGAATATTCTGGTGGCACAGAAAATCTGTAAAGGTAAGAATCTGTTCTGTAAAACTGTAACTATTTACTGGATTTCTGTAAGTAGTGTAGTGCTTATATTCCTGACTGGTCTTCTCAGTGTCATGCACCAATTTATCATCAGTGGTTCAAAATAAATATTTTTTCCATTTGAAGCCCATCATAGTAGCCCCTTTTAGAAATTCTGCTTGTAGGGTAGATGGAGGGCTTTTAGTGAGCTTTTTTTGGTATTTATGAGACCAAATGAACTTTTGGTTCTAATGGATAATCAAGAGATAATGTTTGAGTGCCTTTGTTCACCACTGTAAAGGGGTATGCATTGCTGATCCTTAAAGTAGCATAAAACTGACAACATTATTTTGTCTTATTACACAGTGTTTGACTATCAGCCAAAGCAAATTAAACCTATACTTCTGCATTATGCATTTTACTCCAAGCATCATAGACTTCTTCAAGACCTTTTCATGGCTCGATTATATAAAAATAAGCAAATACTTAAATAAATAAATAATCATAATCATAATCGTAATAATAAATTCCATCTATCCATCCACAGTCTTACAAAAAAAAGTGCAATAATGATAAAATGCCTTGATACATTTTTGTTGTTATCAGATCGACACACTTAGTAGCCATATGTTGTTGGGTGCCCAGAAGAGTCATTCATTCCGAGACAATGAATTTAACAGTTTTAAGCCTCTCCTTGACCACCAGCAAACCCATTTCTGTGAATCATTTAATTTAAAATGATTCACAAAATCATCTGTTTTAAACTTCAAATGTTTGCCTCATAATTGTAGTATATGTGTTTGTACAGAATGAGCTTTAGTTTCACTTTGTTGTTTTTTACTAGTAAGGTTGCCAAATTTTTACTGTATATACAATAACTGCTTTCTGAAGCTCTCATTTGCTTTCCTGGTTATAAGTAAGCATTAGTGCAACAGAGTTTCTCCTAAAACAGTCATGTTCGGACTTGTATCAGGCAATTACACACACTAATTAGTCTTCACTTTACACTGTATCCTACCTGGAATAGTAGCTTAAACATTTTAACCCAATTCAGGACAACTTCTAACCTGTAGTCTTCTAACAAAATATTAACATACTTGGATTACCCTATACATTAAAGTCCTACTAAAAGCAATGCAACTGATTATGGATTAGCTGGAAACAAACCTGGAACCACAGGTGCATAATGTTTCACCTCCAAACACTGGTAACCCAATAAAAAGGGGAACTGTAACATGCTACTCTCGTGTAAATAAATGCAGAGGCAAAAACGGCTTCACTCCTAACTTAATTTATTAAAAAAAACAGAAATAAGCTTACTTTTAAGCGCTGTCTTCCCTTGTATAAAACATGGCTTATTTAGAACAGTTGCACATTTTCCAAGTCCTCATTTTAAAACCTTGGTTTAACCGTGTGATCTATTACACCATTTCAAACTTAGACTAAAAATATTTAAAGTATCGGGATGGACCTTCTTTAAGGATAGCATATAAGACTTCACAAAATATATTGTGATGACTAAATATAACAAACACTCAATTACTATAATGTGCACATAAAATACTCTAGACAGTAAACATATATAAAAAATTGAAAATATAAAAACATATAGAAATATACAATTTTAAAAATTACTTTAATCTTAAATCACCTCTGACTTCATTTTAATACAAAAGTCAAAGAAGAAACTTCATTAGGTCTTAGGGGAACTTACATTAATTTTTAATTCTCTAAACATGACCTCATTATGGGATTAAAGGTTATTTTCTCTAAGATCTGAAATAAAAAGTAGTGATCAGAATACTAGTAAATTGGCTCCCTATTGAAATGTTGGCACTTGAAATGCCAAGTTCCAGTAACTAACTAACTAACTAACTAACTAACTAACTAACTAACTAACTAACTAACTAACTAACTAAAAACAGGAAAACAGCAAATCTTGAAAATTACTCTTCTCCTTAAATCTTCTTTTTGGGGGGGTGAGCACCTGCACACCACCCCTCATGGAGGGTAAGCCCCCTACACCCCCTGAACTTATATATACCAACTCCAAGATCAACATACCTCAGAGAAAAGGGAATATTTTTAGGAATGGCATCTCAGACTTAATATATACAAGCCCAGTCTTTCAGTCATTCAGTCTCCACATTTTGGGATTTGCTTTAGTGCATCCCGATGTTTCAAATGGTTTTAACAGTAAATGTGATTAGATAATGAATTATTTAGATTTTTGCCTTTTGATGTCATAGGCATGCTCATTTATTACCTTTCTTTAAAGTTTCTTTCAGTTTCACCAATATAAAATGCATAGCAGTCTTTGAATGTAGCAAGATAAACTACCCTTGCTGTTTCACAGATTTAGTAATCAGCTACATTAAAAGGTGCCATTCCATAAATGATCATCTCACAATGTTCAGTTATAGAGGGACACTGATTACATGTACCACATTTATGTATTCAAATGACCAGAAGGGTGCCATTGCCCTTGTGGCACTTGAACTAACCTTTTTTCTATTGGGTCTTTGAAATTTCTTCCCTTTTTAAACACAAATCTGAGTTTTTCACCTACCCCAGGGGTGAGATTTCTAAATTAAAAAAGGTTCCACTGTCTTCTAATCACCTCTATAATAGAATAACTGTCCATTGAATAAGTCATGCTTGTTGCTATTCCATACCACTCATTAACTACCAATTCCTGTTGAAAACATTTCCACGAAAGTTATTCTCTGCCCTTCCCAACAATGGTGCAAATATACCCCCTTCCTTTTATGAATCAGTTCATTCTGAGTATTAATCAGAATGTCACGAGGGTACCCCAACCTATTTAACATGGTTTTAGATATTTCAGTCTCTTTCTTCTTCTTCTTCTTCTTTCGGCTGCTCCCGTTAGGGGTCACCACAGCAGATCAACTGTTTCCATTTCTTCCTGTCCTCTGCATCTTGCTCTGTCGCACCAACCACCTGTATGTCCTCTCTCACCACATCCATAAACCTTATCTTAGGCCTTACTCTTTTCCTGTTACCTGGCAGCTTCATCCTTAGCATCTTTTTCCCAATATACTCTGCATCCCTCCTCAGCACATGTCCAAACCAACGTAATCTTGCCTCTCTGGCTTTGTCTCCAAACCTTCCAACCTGGGCTGACCCTCTAATATACTTATTCCTAATCCTGTCCATTCTCGTCACACCCAGTGCAAATCTTAACATCTTCAACTCTGCCACGTAAAGCTCTGACTCCTGCCTTTTTGTCAATGCCACTGTCTCCAACCCATATAACATAGCTGGTCTCACTACCCTCTTGTAGACCTTCCCTTTCACTCTTACTGGTACTCATCTGTCACAAATCACTCCTGACACTCTTCTCCACCCACTCCATCCTGCCTGTACTCTGTTCTTCACCTCTCTTCCACACTCACCATTACTCTGAACTGTTGATCCCAAGTACTTAAACTCATTCACCTTTGCCACCTCTACTCCCTGCATCCTCACCATTCTTCTATCCTCCCTCTCATTCACACACACATATTCTGTCTTAGTCCTGCTGACCTTCATTCCTCTTCTCTCTAGAGCATATCTCCACCTCTCCAGGGTCTCCTCCACCTGTTCCCTACTCTCTCTACAGATCACAATGTCATCTGCAAACATCATAGTCCACGGGGACTCCTGTCTGATATTTCAGTCTCTTTATAGACCAAATTGTCCTCTGAGACCATACTATCTGTCCCTTAGCTACGTTTTTTTTATGAAAGTGGGGATGATAAGTACTTTAGTGTAGAAGAGTAATTAGAGTAAGCTGAATTTCAAAAAATGTTAGAAATGAACTGTGTTTTTTTACCAGATCATTAGTTATTTGCATATCCACATAACTCAATTTTATATTAGACATCTTATGAGTAAAATAAAAACAAGCTGTATTGTTATTAATATAATCAAGAAATTCACCAAGTTTTTCTTTTAAATCAATAAAAAAAATAATGACATATATCATCTGGAAACCTTGTATACAGGTTTCAGGAATTCACAAATTCAGACATATTTTCTCAAATGTTCAACCTTTACAATATTGTTGAATGCAGGGGCACAGCCTGTCCCCCTCACAGCACCTTCTGTTGATAGTATTCCCATTCAGAATATACACAGTTGTTCTTTAACACCATTTCAATTAACTCAGTTAAAGTACTAATTTCACTAGTAGTAGCACTAGATGTTAAATATTCATGGAAATATTCCAGATTTAAAGTACGGGCAATAGATATAAATAAATCTAACATCTGTAGTGACAAAGCACAACTGTATGTTTACAGAATTTATTTACAATGCATATAAAAAAATCCCATGAATATTTGAATAAATAGCTGACTTTCTCATTTACCTTATTTAATTTCACATCGATGTGTTTAGCAGTTGGATGTGTTTTAGGACTTCAGGGGTGGCTCCGCCGCATTTTTATGCACCTTGGAGATGCCAAAAATAGATGGAATCAGAGGCTATTTTTACAATCAAAAACTTATATAAGCATTATTGCCCAGCTGTCCTTGCATAAGTATGTCATATTGCATACTGTCAGTTTTTCTCTGTGCTATATTTATTTCATTTAAGATAAGTTCCTGTTATGCTTCATCACTAAGTACCATCATCATCATTTTTACCACATAATAAATGTAGTTCATAACCATTAGGCCTCCTTCCTTGTCAGGTTTCATAATAGGAATATTCATCTTGGTGCGTGCATTTTTCACCAGAATAGAGCGGTAAGGAACAAACAACACTAAGAACTATTCTAGGTCAGAAAGGAGACACAACATACACAAATAAATAATTTTACTGTTAATTGCTTTCATCAGCAAAAATTGCTAGGACTTCATTGGAATACATGAATAAATGACCTGTCACATGAACTGCTTATAAACATACCCCATAAATACATAACAAGTGATATCACATTTGAATTAATACATTTGAATAATTAAATCAAAAACATAGATAGTCTTCAGAATTAACAATCCATTTTTCACAGAGCCAGCATAAAAGTATTTTCATAATTGTTAAAATAGTAAAACTGATAAACAATTAAAAATATCAAAGTTTAGTAGCATGAAGCTTCAAAACACTCTTAATGGAAACATAATCATTCAATCAAGAAAAGTCATTGCATTATGTCTTAATTGCTTGTAGACCTCCTTCACTTCAATAAGAGTCTCCTAAGGACAGCCCCTAGGGGTTCTGTGGACTCTTCCCCAATACCGTAAATAAGAACTTGACAAAATTGTTGCATTCAACACAATGTACAAAGCATTTTTCTCAATTTTGTGGGTGATATCTTAATTGTGCTTATATATTCTCTTTCTCAGTAATATGATCTGCAAGTACTAAAACTGCAATATAGATTTAGCCAGTTGTTGCACAATTACAGTCTTTGGTGAGTGGAATTGGTAAACTATGGTCATCGATTAACACGTTATTTCCTTCAAAAATATAGTGACATTGCTTATTGTGGCCACATTTCATAGTTTTTGTTACTAAGTTTGTATTCACTTTATTCTTGCCAAAATTCTCACAATTTTTTAAACTATCAGCTTTTTATACACAAATTTATGTTTCTCTCCAACTACCTTCTTTATTTCATCAAAATTGAAAATTACCAAATTTCTTACAATAACATTTCTAATCAGTTTAGAATGTGGATGCAACTTAAGTACTAAAGTTCTATTAAAACTATCACTCAGGGCATCTCAAATTTAATGTTCCTAGCTAGCCCTTCCTTGTCCAAGTAAAACTTTATATTCAGTGCCTCTGTTGTTTACCGCCTCATGTCTAAATTTTGTTACAAAGTCAATAGGATATCTCCTTTCCAAAAACATCAAAAATACTTTTTGACATTCTTGCAACAAAAAATGTCTCTTCAGAGACCATTCTGGCTAGTTGAACATATTGTCCCTTAACTAATTACTTTTTCTGTGTAAATGAATGATGATATAAATATGCATTAGAGAATGGAGGTTTTCTGTTTACTTTAAACTTGAACTTCCCATTCGTGTGTAATTACAAAACAATGAATCACTACTAATGGAAATATCCAACAAAGTAATGTCTGCCACCAACCTTGGCAATTGCATTAATTCCATACTGTGTTGTCAAACAAAACCAACAATTCTTTGTGGAATCCTGAGCCATTTGTTAAACCTGAAGAAGTTTTCCAATAGCATAGTCTCTTAGGGATACTCCCTGTTTTCAAACATTCCCTGAAATATCCATTTCTAATTGAAGATTGCAGTATTCAGTAAGTTTTTTTCTGTCTCATATTTGTTTAACTGGAAATTCAGTGCTCCATCTTCTGCTTTGTTCTGGATTGCATATTCCATTCTCTCCTGATACTACTCTTCAATAAAAAAAACATGGAAACTCTTTAGGGCTCTCACCCCAGGCCACTGTCTAGCCATTATGGGAATGGAAACCACTGTTTGGATACTCTGCTGACTAGAGGAAATATCTTGAAAAGTCTGGAACAATACTGACTCCTGTTTGTCCATAGGTAAAGGTAGACAATCCACAAGACTGCCATATGAATTAGTAGAAGCCATGCCCCTATTGTTAATATGTTCTTTGTTGTTAATAAGAACATGAGTAGGTTGCTGTACTACTACAGTCAAATTACCAGTTGTAAAGTTCAAATCACATAGCGAGTTGTCATATAACTTGTCTCCTGACTCCACCAATGTCACGCTGGCACATTAACCACAAACACTAAACCAGGACTCAGACATGTGTTGCCTTTCATCTCCAAATACTGCTAACTAAATAAATGCTCCAGGGGAAGGTAACATGCCACTCTCATGCCTCATGTAAAATAAACACAAGAACAAAATGTTCCACTTCATACGTAACGTATTAAAAAGCACAAATAAAACTCCTTGTTAAGTGCTTTCTTCCCTTATATGAAACAGGACTTCTGCTGCACATTCTCCAAGTCCTCATTTTAAAACCTTGGTTGGTTTCATTATACAAGCATTGTATATAGGTTTGACTTGTATGCATTGCATATTGTTTTTGCTTACTGAGTAAGGTTCATGACTGAAAAGGGTCAGATAGATGTTAACAAATAAATGAATAAATAAATAAATAATGTTCTCTCCTCTTTTAGTTTTAAATAAACACCTGCTAGTTTTGGTCTCTCACTCATTTGTTGTTATCCAAGAAGGGCATTTAAACTAGCTCTGTTATATATTTTATTTAAGAAATAAATAAAATAGTGTACAATGCTGGCAAGTGGTATTAATGCTTACTATATAATTATCTTTTCACAGATTATATGTGTTGTTACACAGTAACCATATTTAAATATATTCTCAGTACACCTGCCAAACTCTGAAAAGCTATACCTCTAAATATTAAGTCAAGTCACTTTAAAAATTGAATCAGCCCATAATTTTATGTACAAAATAATCCTATTATGCCTGGGCTTTTTGTATATTTAATCAACTATTTCACATTTCAACTAGTTTTGTCACACTATCAGAACAGAGATGACTAAGTTTCACTTCTTATCTATTAGATTTTATTAAGCCAGGCTTACAAGGAATATTACAAGGATTTGCTGGTCATTGTGGTACAATGATTATTTTAAAAAAAGACTTTCAGTGTAGTAACTTTTTTCCATGTCTTAGCATTTGTGCATTTCTTTAACAATCAGAAACCCTATATTATTCAGTTCTTGGCAGAAGCACTATTAGTTCTGCTGACCAATATACTATATTTCTACCCCAAAGCACTTTTTGTTATGCAATTATAAAACAAGCCATATAGCTGCATTTATTATTTGGATAATATATCATATACAATTTTCAGTGAACAGAACATGTAGCAATGACTCTGTTTTCCTTGGAGGACATATATTCTGTCTTTCTACTGTCTAGACTTTGGTGCATTATTTTCTTCTAAACCAGGCTTTTTCAATTGTTTTTTTTTTCCATAGAGAAAATCCTACCTAATTTTGTTGCAGATGAAGGGTTTGTTGTTCACTGCTGCACAGGTGATAACCATCATCATTCCCTTTTGACAATAGTTTTAATTTATACTTTAAACTTTGGTATAGCAAGTAATTCTGTGCTCCTGCTTCTAGCTAAAGGCTGAAGTACTTTACTGAGTGTTCAAATATACAATGTTCACAGCCTGCCTGCCAAAAGGCAAAAAAGCCCTAACAACTTTATAAATGTCTCTGAACAGCAAGTTAACATACAGATTAACAAGTGGTCTGAAACACCATCAGTTTTCATCAGTAAAGTATATATGCTGAAGTCTCGTAGAACACAAACGATGTCACCTGAATTTGCCTTTTTCTAAATTAAAGAATGTTTCATATTGAAGTGTCTAACACCGGTTGGTGCTGTTTTTCTATTCACTGTGGCATTGATCTACATTAGAAATTTGCCTGAAACAATAACAAACCCCACCGGTCACTGAAAGCTACAACAGGGGTACATTAACACAGAAACATCCCACTGAAAAAAAGATCCAGTTTAATACAAATTCACTGAAACATGGGCAAATTGTTTTAAAATGTCACCACTATTTTCTTGGCCTCTAACTCATACCTCTTCAGATGCATTACTTATAAACACAAAATCTGTTACAGACATAAACATCTTTACATATCAGAAATAGATATATTTTAAATAAATGAATGCACATTTTTTATTGGCTGTAATTAACAACAAAATGCCTGCAAAGAACAGCTTATAACAAATTAATCAGTTTCATCAGGACCTATCATATTGTTAGGCACAACTCCATTTTTACTCCCATCTTGGTCATCAAAAAATGTTTAGTTATTAACTATGCATGGAGAAATGAGCACACTGCAAATATAGCTAATAATAATAATAGTTATACTTAAAAAACAGAATGTAATCTGCCAAGGGATCATATACTATCTGCAGCAGTCAATTGTATGACATGCTAAAAATTATTGGGCCTTAAACAGATTATAATGTGCAACACAGATCTAATCCCTGTACAGATTACATTCAGTTAATGCCAAATAATTTTATTTGAACAACAAAGGAATCTGAATATTCAGAAATTAAAACTCACAACATCTGATTCTGACAATCTAAAATTATGAATGCATTAGGATAACAATACTAACACCTACTGTACTCTAATTTGTATAAAAGGGAAAGGAGAAGATAGACTTTTTAGGTTAATAGATTTCAGACCATTTAATACATCAGTTAAGAGTGTTCCATGCCATGTTTAAAGCACAAAATCATAATATTATAGTAATACATAAAGCATCTATAACTACTTCTATTTCACTTGAAGTAATCTAAAAACATCTTAGTCTGCTCCAGTTCAAAAATAACAAACTAAGTGTGCTTACACATATGATACCTATTCACATACATTTAAAATGTGACCTGAATAGTATACACCTCACTAGATATAGCTCAGCCCATCATATTTTTTGGGTCTATATTATATCCTCAAATGCTTAAAAAAGCGAACGCTGGTTGATCGGACTTATTTTTGCGAAACTACAAAATATCGAAGCAGCAGAAACTCAAATTTTTTCCTAGGGAAAGAATTTGGTTGTCCGTTTCTGTTGCTTCGGTATTTTCAGTGTTATGGTGGAAAGTTACCGGTCAGATTCAGGTAAGTGTGCGATTGTGTGGATGTGAGTGTTAGGGTGATTTAGGTGAGTTAGGGTTAGGGCTCGGGTTAGGTGTGTGTGTACGATTGAGTGGACATGAGAGTTAGGGTGGATTTAAGTGAGATAGGGTTAGGGAGCAGGTGAGGTGAGTGTGCAATAGTGATGAACCTTAGGGTTAGGGTTTGGGTTAAGGTAAGTGGGTAGTTAGTGGTGTGTGCATAGTTTAGTTTAGGGTTAGGTATCAGATTTTAGGTGTAAGTGTGTGGATTTCTGTTTGTTTGTTGTGCTTGTGTTGTGTGTATTTGTTTTGGATCAGCGATTTTTTTCCCTGGGAAAAAAATCACTGATCTGACAGTTCAAGATTGTAAGCTTTCACTTAAATTAGGTCGATCAATCAGCTCGCTTTTTTAAGCATTTGATGATATAATATAGACCTTATTTTTATACCTGCTTTTTTCTTTCTTTGAAACTAAGAAAAAAGGAACTAGTTTTCTCTCTACTGAAAATAATAGAACAAAACAGAAACATAAACACTGAAAATAAAATTTAAAAAAGTAAATACCACAGTTATTTTCTAAATAAAATATTGTCCTGCAGTGTGGGCATTACTAGGAAACAATTATCTCCCAGAGTTGAGAAAGCTACTCATCTGTGGTGTCATGCCTTGTAATATCCCTGAGTTGTT